>NC_068358.1:69771297-70016297 GCF_020536995.1 Dreissena polymorpha | reverse complement strand
TTTTAGCGTTATTACGCATTTTTAGCGTTTGTACGCCTTTAAGTTTGGCGTTATTATGCCTTTTCAAGCGTTTGTACGCCTTTTAGTTTGGCGTTATATTACCTTTTTTAGCGTTTTGGGGCATTTTAGTTTGGCATTATTACGCCTTTTTATAGCGTAAGAATGCCTTTTTTAGCGTTATTACGCCTATTTTAGCGTTTGTACGCCTAGTTTGGCGTTATAACGCCTTTTTAGCGTCATTACGCCTTTATTAGCGTTATAATGCGTTTGTTTGCGTTATTACGTGTTTATTTGCGTATTAAAGCTTTTTTTCGCGTTATTACGACTTCGACTTTTTATATTTTAAGTGGTACTAATAGGCTTTCGTATCATAGGGATATTTGCGTGTCGCGTGAGAAACCGGTGTCTATCTCATAAGTCAAAAAGACACATAGCAATATTTTCACAAGTAGCTGTCCTAACTGAAACTTTCTCATTCCTAAAGCAATTACAAATACAAGTACAATTCGCCACAAACTTCAACCATCATGTGGATCCGGCATTCCGCGTGAAAGACACGTGCCCCTGTGTCTAAGGTTAAAAGCACACTTAAGCCTTAAAGCGCAAATCATACATGAATAAACGGTCTGTAATTTAAAGAGTCACATCTTTTTTTAAATTAAATACAGTTTAGGCAATATTTAGATCATTTGAAAGCTTTCTTATCAACGATACATACATGATCCAACTCGAGTTGTTTAATTAATGTTTCAGACCACATTTTTTCATTAGAACGAGTAAGCAAATCATCAGTAAAGAAGCAGCTTTAAAAGATAAGCGACTATTCTGGTTACATACACGGAAGCGGACCACGAACAGCCATAGATAAATGGGCCAATACTTGCATTGCGTTCAAAAGCCATCAAAACATTACTGGAAAACTACTTGTTAGCCATTCATATTTTTCAAACCCTAAGAGACGTTAGTAAAACATTAGACAACTTCGGTGCATTATATTTTATCATAAATTTTGCTGATATTTTAAATACAAAACGAACAAAACACAACATGGAAGTATATTATAGATTAATAATGTAAATTTAGTCAGCATAATGCTGTTAGCGCCATATCTTTTAAGGAAATAAAAAAAATAGCCAAAGCTATAATTAATGCACAAGAATTACTGAAAACCAATGGCTAGAAGACAGGCAAAATCATTCCTACGCTGATTCAAATTCAACTGTGTTCCACATTTTAAAGATTTTTACCTATCATCATGCGCTGTGAATGCAAGTTTGTTGGACATAATTTTGAGCAATTAATCAAATCGGAATATGACTAAATTGCCCGATTCATATTCGGAAAGTGCACTATGCCAAATCAATACACTGATAGGGTAAAATTACGTATGGCAATACAAATCAACCCTTTAACTAAGCAACTATTGTTGAATTTTCTAATGAAGACATTTTCTATGTCATATAAATTGAATAAATTCATTACCATGTTAATTGTGTTCTCTTTTAATTATTATAAAGCTTCCTGTGAAATAAAACGTTTGACGCAAATTCATCACCAGAATATCAGTAAAGTTTACAACAACGTGCACAAAAATAACGCTACCATGTGGAAACGTCGTGTCCCGCTCATGTCTTAGCTGAAAGGACAAGGTCACTCTTAAATGTGTAATACTATAATGTATTAATCATTTAGCCCTTTCGACTAACACTTCATCATTTACCTACCATTCTAAATAAATTTCCCCATATGTTCACAAGTTTGGAAGGTGCAATCAGTTTTTGTGTACCTAAATTAAAGTCAAGGTCACACTTAAAATAATTGCTAAAGCAATGTACATGATACCACTGGTGCAGAAAATGACTGTCAATAACTTGACCCAGATTTTCACCCTTTTCGAGAAGACATGTCTAACTAATCTTAATATGAATGATATTAACGACGGACTCGACGTGTTGCCGATAGGCTTCTGGTAATACGATATTTTCTTATACGTCCAAGAGTTTAAGAACTCGTATATGAAACCACATTCAATTGTATAAGCCTGCTTCATTAAAGGATACGCGCATGTTAGGCTATTTCGGCCTTATATATTTTCAGCAAGCGTTTCAGTCGTTTATAATTTGGCTGCGCATCGTGTTCTTACGATAACTTGGTCATGAGTTAAAGCATCACAAATGAGGACACAATCGTTACGAATCAGGTGCCAAGTTAAATCAAATGCCAGTTTCGCACCTATATATCAAAGGATATTGCATCCTTACTAATGTCATTGACATGCAAATATAAGAGATTGAAACACAAAATAACACTGTAAATTGGTCCTTTAAAATTCGCAAAAATTTAAACCAAACAAGATTTACAGATGTATGGTTGTTTCAGTTATAATTGAAAGTTTTGTTCCTTTGTTAAAGACTAGACTCAGAGATCAGTATTTGTCTGAGTAAAAAGTTAATGTTGATTCATCAACGTCATTACCATTTTATAAATTTTACCTGTATTTGAAAGATGCGTGTATATAGATGGCATTGACAATAAAACAATATAGAAACATTATTGCTAAAATACGTCTATCGTCACATAATTGGTTAATTGAAACTGGTAGACATTATAACATTATAAAAATTGAAAGAATTTGAACTTTATGTTGTCTTAACGATTTAGAAGAAGAATAGCACTTTATACTTGAAAGTCGAGTTTATTAAGAAGGAAGATCCAAATACATATCGAAACACTATTCAATAAGACCAAGTATGCATTAATTTTTGAAACCCTTAAATAGTTATAATAAAGGAACCCTTCGGAAGCTAGCAATTTACTGTATTACATGATTTAAGAAAAGAAATAATTGTATTTTCCTTTTACTCAATCTTTATTATTACTATTCATTTACCATTTATTATGAAATAAATGTACTGTGTTTTTGTCTGTAAGCGCCGATTTCTGTCAACATGTACAGTTTATTTTGAAATGATTATGAAATGAAGGTGATCATTTGCCTGTTTCCACTATTTTTTTTGGTAATATATAGTTTAAATACTCAATTAAGTGTGTATATAAACACACAACACTCTCATGCATATGTTATTATTATCTTTATTACAATTTGTTGCCACGCATGTATGAAAGTTTAATATTGATCACGATGAGCTGTAAAAGGCTTAAGTGCATAAAATATTTGTTCTGTTATGTTCTAATAAAAGTAACAACTGTCGGTGTTTAAACACAAATATTTTCCGAATGAGTATTGAGTAAGCAAAGCCTATTCATGAGTTATGTCCTTAGGTTTAAGGTCGAGTTTATAATCAGTGGATCAAAATCAGATTGCGCCTGTAATGACCCTTAAATATTTATAAAATAACTTGATATCAATGTTCTCCATAATGTGGATATTGTTTGGTTCTTGCCTGTACTGGTTAAAAGAAATGATACTATCCCGGACTTTTTTGTCTCGATATGATGTTCTGAGTACTCGGGGTTATTGACTTCAAGGCCAACATTAGAGGTCACAGCGGCTTTGTGAGATATTCCTGTATACTCTGTCTAAAACGTTTGCAAAATGAATAAGTCGGTATGTTAGAGGAGATTTGTAGAACAGATATGCACAATGAGAAAATTGCGATTTTGTGGAAGATTGTTATTTCTTTTTTCACACGGTTCTTAAAGATTGCTGCCAGTGATAACGTCTCCCGCCCACACTCTGTGAGTGCGCAGTGACATAAATGTAGGTGATTCAGTGTTTCTAACCCAAACTAGATCGACATGTATGTCATCGGAACCAAACATTAAATCTAAATTTATGGGTCTGTCAGGTAACGAACACCCACGGCCACTTTTACCCATGTGTGGCTTTCCGTATGTATGAATATGATGCATCGATTTTTTTAATGAAAAATGCCATTAATCATGTGTTTCTTTTTTGAAGTAATGAAATATTACGTCGTATATAAATACATTAATAAAAACAAAACAAACAAAAAACCGTAATCGTTATCATACGACATACTGCCAGATTTCTATCTTTACTGATGGGTAGTCAAACGGTAACAACGACTTATAGTTCGGTTGCATAGAAAGAGACTTAGAAATGCCAATTGGGTTTTGCCTTCTTAATGTAAAAAAAAAATCATTTAAACATTGACTGCACGATTTTGTGTTTTAAAATTTCTATAATAAAAATCATCATTTCAAAAGTGTTACAAAAGTCGCTACCTCGATGATAAATGTATTTCGGAAACAAACTTCTATTATTAATTGGATTCGTTTACGTCAAGTAATCATGTCTGAATTTTTTTTAAAGTTCTTCTTTACCAATAGAGAACAACTAACCCTGTAAATACAATCAACACTATAAAAAGAAAACTTGTTATGGCACTGCTGTAATTCTTGCGGCTTTTGTTATCTCAAAGGTATTGTCTTTTTGTGATACAAAAATTGATACAAAAACATCACAAGGGATAAAGGTAACCAGTAAAAACATTATTGCAATGAAAGCCACCCTGAATGTTGCATCATACATGACGAGACGATGGCGCAAAACAGTTATTACCTATTACATAATTATTTAATGAATTTTTTGTTTGTATGAAGAAGTTTTATTATAGCATGTTATTAGGTTATGTAACAAACAGAACAACATTGCGAAATAAACGTACCAAATACACGATTAATCGAGTCGTGTTCTGAGAAAACTGGGCATAATGAATGCGCGTAAAGTGTCGTTCCAGATTAGCCTGTGCAGTACGCACAGGCTAATCAGGGACGACACTTTCCGCGTAAATTGGACTTTTGCTTAAAGTAGACTTCATTTAAACGAAAAATGTCATAACAGCGGAAAGTGTCGTCCTTGATTAGCCTGTGCGGACTGCACAGTCTAATCTGGGACGACCCTTTTCGCACATGCATTATGCCTAGTTTTTTTCAGAACACGACTCAATCAATAGAAGTAGTGTGTGTATGTTCAGTTTATTTAGACTGCGGTTGCAGTATGACTTAATGAGCTACATAATTGCCACTTATGTTCACGACACAGTCTGCATGCAGTATCAGAATTGACTCCTTGTCGATTCTATCTGCCGCTCTAGAACTGCGGAGGCGGCTTGGGGAACGCATTAGTCGTCTGCTATTTCCACTTCTACTATAACCACATGATCTCAGGACTTTGCCAGTAGTACGCTGCGTAATTAGTTATCACTTTAAGCAGCTGTCAAACGCGTAATATATCCAGCCAAATTGAAGAAGGGCTGAAATGCATGTCGATCAGCATTCCACATATGCTTCACCGTTTGGTTCAGGAGTATATAGACCCATCAAGCTAAAAATATATGCGATCATTTTTTTATGAACCCACGTAATATAAATTCAAATGATACCATACTTTCAAATATCAAATTGTACTTTTTTCTTTGTTAATGTTTCTGTTAAGTTTAAATGAAACTACGGTCATAAGCATCCTGCTATTTTTTTATAAAAATTGAAGCAAATACTTGTCTAGAGGGCGTTTTGTTCGACGAAAATTTCATTGGCCAAAAAACCTGTGCGCTTATTTGTAAATTTGAAACAACAGTTACAATCGGCTCTCACATCTATTTGTAGGTTAAGTGCATAAATGTACTTTGAACGCTAAAGATACGACATGACCACATGCTGGCTGCGTTGAATAATGGACGTCTGACAGAGCGACATAGACCTTGATGCCGTGCAGGTTATACCCCATGCCTTTACTAACGCTAAGGTGGCAATAAATCGGCGATTGTTATCTTTGCCTGTCAGGAGCAAAGTCAGAACATATTGATACAATGCTTATTGGTAAAGCCGATACAAATTAAAAATTCTGAGTAGATAATTGTAATTGGTCTGGAACATTTACATAAACGAACCATGTGCATCGTTTAGATATTCAAATATGGTTACGTTTTCTGAAAAAGAGCAAAATTTAATCTTTAATTCGATCTTACAAAATGGTTGGATTGCTGAAGCACTTCATTATTTAGATGTGTATATAGTTACACCACTGTATGAAAGATTTAATATAACATTAAGGATTTTTATTAGCTTGCATGTAATACCTTCCTACACGCGCGAGGATGAATCCATAAAAATTATTCTGATAATCAAACAAATCCACACATTTTGCTTTCTGCTACGCTATACATTCAAAACAATATTATAAATATGTGACACAAATATAATGCCAACTATGTCCTTGTTTTATGTGTCTTAGAATCGAACAAATAACTAATATGTAAAAATATGAGCTAATAAAGAACGCATTTTAAAGTGGTTTAGAAAGGACCAGAATAGGATCGTTAGCCGCGTCTACTGAAATAATTGTAATGTATTGTTTGTATTAATAGATCAATACAGGCGTTTAAAAATACATACATAAACAGTTATATTTAATTTTAATACATATATAGATATCCCACCATGGGGCGTTTATAATATCCCCCCCCCCCCCAGGAATCGGACTTGTGTGCGTTTCCAATAAGATTTAGGCGTTCGTTGCAATCGAGCTAAAATAAATGGGTTTAAACTAACGAAAGGTTTCATCAACTATAGAAGTTTAAAGATTACTAGAATATTAACAACCTATTTAAAATAAGGTTGAATGTAAATACAAGTTAAAAAGTACTCTCGTATTATTTTGCATGTTATTAAGCAGAGACAGCGCGGTGATGGTTTTTAGCGCGAAATAGCCACACGGATTTTGTCATGTTCTCCATATTCGCTGTAAATCTATTGATTTGCTAGCGAGGTTTGTATTTGACGGGGATTAGAAAGTGAGAAGGAGAAATAAATGGTGATATACGCTCTCCCCCCCCCCATACGCTCCCCCCCCCCGACCCTTAAATAAGTTCGTTTGTTAATATACATGTAATTGACCACATGTACATGTATAAGTGTTAATGTTCAATAAAATTGCGTTTTACTTTATTCTAAGTTCAGTCTCTAGTGCTCGATTGGCCATTGTCGGCTTGGGTACTACTAAAATGTACCCCGGGATCTCCTAAGTATAATTAAATGTACCCCGGGTACGGAAAATATACTAACACGTACCCGGCGAATTTATACTGCATTGTGTACACACCGGTCTTACTGACAATAACGTAGTGACGTCACCATCTATGTATAGAATGATTGACACTGTACCCGAGCTTTATTCCCGCCAAAAAACGAAGTCGTAAAACGCGCTACGGAATACGAAAAAGATTATCGTCGAACAATATCTGTCTAAACATGCTTGTTGAGTAGAAGCTTCGATAATACAGAGGCCATTTTACAGAATATTGACATAAATATGGACATAATTAATTTGACAAAAAAGCCGACAACGACCATTTTAGCGTTAGAATTCCCGGGTACGTTCCAGTATATTTACCGTACACGGGATACATTTAAGTATATTTAAGAGTTACCGGGGTACATGTAAGTAGTACCGTACCCGAGCCGACAATGACCCATACAGCGTCACTAGTTCATCTCAGATGGGACCCTAACCCGACTTGGTTCCATTGTTAGAGTAGGATTGCGCATCGTTCACGACGCCCTGGAGATTCTTAAACTGAGTGAAGCAATGAAGGTTGATCAGCGTTGCACAGCAAAGACATTAGAGCGAAAGAACAAAGCTTTTGCATTTATGTGTCGAAAACCTTATAAATACAATCACCCACGCTTAATGCGTCTTTGTTAAAGTATTAATAAGAAAAGAGACAGGGTTAGACTAATAAGCATGAAGAAGATGATGATGATGATGATGGTGGTAGTGGTGGTGGTGATGATGATGATGATGATGATGATGATGATGATGATGATGATGATGATGATGATGATGATGATGATGATGATGATGATGATGATGATGATGATGATGATGATGATGATGATGATGATGATGATTTTTAAGTCTTTTTTACAAAAGAAGATAGAAAATGTACTCATAACTGTAAAAGAAAAATCTTTTTCTAATCTCAGTTCATAATGAATGTGTAAAATTATTGATTAGTATTTAACCACTTCGCGATGGATGATAGTACTCTAGACGTCTGGCTTAGTTGAATATGTGCAGGTTTGAATAGATATGCAAATGTGCTGGCTTTTTTGCGAATTCAGATCATTCCGAACCTCGCAAAGTAATCGGGTGTATTCAGGAAAGAAATTACGTGCACCATTTGTTTTCAATGCGGTGACTCCACCTGCGATGCTTGCATTCACATTGCCTATAAACTTTTTATTTTACATGTACTTTAAAAACATATTTTATTTCCAAAGACATTGTACAAATATATACATTTGGCCCATACATACATAATGAAAAAAAATACATTCGTGTGGCTACGCATACATTCTTAAAAATAGTAATATAAAGAAGTTAACCCAACTGATCAAGCGAATCCCTCCCTACCTGGACATGTCGCCTAACAATCGTCTGATCCTACGCAGTCCTTGTCCAACAGTTGGCGGCCAAGTGAGGTCCGGTCCTAATGTGCGAACAGGACAGAGAGCTCTTTTAAACGTTAATTGATTCCCGCTAGCACTTAATGTGACAAAATTCACAAGTGCTATTAAAACAACACTTGTTTCACATACAACAAACATTAAACATCACACACAATCTGCCGTCGACATTAATAATTATTTTGGCAACATCCAAAACTAAACTGTTCTTGCGTATAATAACTATATTGAAAATCACAAATCCATGCCTGTCGTTTTAATAAATAATGCTATACAATCAACTCACGAGTCTTGCTGAACACCGCGCTATACCGACATGCAACTGTGTACACTTCTATTGATACAGACGAAAAAGTGTTGCCAAATACTTATAAAAAACAGTGAAAGAAAAGACATGTTATCAGCAAAGTCGTCGCGCATTGGATATACGAACTGAAATATATCGTTAAAACAAAGAATTGCTAATCTCATGAACCTTGCTATGCTTATTATTTCATTGATGGTCGACACAACTGAGAGCTATTGATACAAAATAATTCGTTTTTGTGAAGTTGTACAGTTATTCAGAACGATCTGTTTGTAGCACGTGCAATATATTTCAACGATTTTGTTTTAACTTGTGAGTCAACATTTTTTTTCACTGAATTTCTCAATACTCTAAAAACTCGTAAATAATATGTTCAATGCAACCAAATATTATGATTCAAAATATCGGTATGTGTAGTGTCTGCACATATAATTAGTCGAAAAGTTATATAATAAACTTTTTAATTTAAACGTATAGATCCTCATATGTATCATGTAAAAATGTTCCAAATTAGTTAATTCAAACAGTTATTTAAAAAATCATATTAAACGATTGCGAAACCATACTGATGCATATTATGTTTTCCGTTTTTATGTTCTACATCTTCATCTACATCGTACGTCGCTGCAATCACACATGATTATTATGCGACGGTGGTGAACGAATGAAAATAAAAAGAGTGAAAGACAGTAAAGTAAAAAGAGCTTGATAGTCAATAGGCAGAAGGAAAGTAAAACAGAGTCGCCAGCTACATTTCATCCTTCTTCCTCATGCCTCTCCGGCTACGGTGGCCGCAAAGAGGTTTGAACTTAAACCGGCACAGCCATGAGGGGGTCATTAATAGTTACTTTGTAGCTGGCACTCACAACTTGGCACTAGAATGTGGTTGTTGCTAGCCCCCGCTTGAAGGATCAGCAATGGAGGCCGGTAGGTTTTTCCAAGTGGTGATTATACTTGGAAAAAAGCTGTGGCGATAGTATGAGGTAGATGTTGATAATGGCAGGTACTTGATGGAGTGGTTAGCCTGTGTCCGGCCTTAGCCAGGGGAAAGGTATTTGGTTACTGGCATGTCCACAATTAAGGTCGTTGGTCATCTCGTAGACCATTGTAAGTTTGGCTTTAGTACTTCTGCCATGGACTCTAGAGTTTCCCACTGTAGGTGGTCGAGCATTGATGTGACGATACTGGAGTTGTGGTATCTGTTCATCACATAGCGGGCTGATCGTCTTTGGACCATCTCCAGGTGATGGATGTTTCTTATGGTGTGGGCTCCACATCGTGCCGCAGTACTCAAGGTTTGGGCGAACGAGGTAAAAGTCCGCTGCGCTTTTTACCTCATCGTTGCCCATCCGTAAGTTCCTGCGTAGAAAACCAATGAAACTGTTGCCTTTCTTTATGACCTTTTGAATATTTGGCTTTTAGGGCAGTCCTTTGTCAGCTCAACCCCAAGGTATTTTGAAGCTTCTTCACCTGCAGGACTGCCAGAATTCTATCTTTACTGATGGGTAGTCAAACGGTTACAACGACTTATAGTGCGGTTGCATAGTTAGAGACTTCAAAAGGCCAATATGGTTTTGCCATCTTAATGTAAAAAAAATCATTTCAACATTGACTGCACGATTTTGTGTTATATAATTTCCATAATAAAGCTCATCATTTCAAAAGTGTTACAGAAGTCGCAACCTCGATGATAAATGTATTTCGGAAAAAAACTTCTATTATTATTTGGATTTGTTTACGTCAAGTTGCTAGTTTATTTTAGATGAGATCACAGGAGGATAATAAACTTCATAACATGTTCGAGCTAGCACTCTTGTATGAATAGTACATTGATAACATACACCAACAGAAAATGGAGTTCGCCATTGAAATCTCTCCTAAAGCCCCTTACCACATTTAACGCACCCTAAACGCTTTTACTAATCCCAAAATTATTGGCACACACATGTTTCCACCATACATACGATATATGATATACAAACATAAATCATGTCTGAAAAATTTCAAAATTCTGCTTTACCCATAGAGAACAACTAAACCTGTAAATACAATCAACACTATAAAAATAAAACTTGTAATGCCAATGCTGTCATTCTGGCGTTTTTTGTAATCTCATCTCAAAGGTATTGTCTTCTTGTGATTTGCCAATTGATAGAAAAATATCACAAGGGATAAATGTAACCAGTAAAAAACATTATTGCAATGAAAACCTCCCTGAATGTTGCATCATACATGACGAGACGTGTAAATCACGATGCCACAAAACAGTTATTATCTATTACGTATGTAATGAATTTTTTGTTTGTATGAAGAAGTTTTATTATTGCATGTTATTAGGTTATGTGATCAACAGAACAACATTGCGAAATAAACGTACCAAATACACGATTATTCAAGTCGTGTTCTGAGAAAACTGGGCATAATGCATGTGCGTCAAGTGTCGTCCCAGATTAGCCTGAGCAGTCCGCACAGGCTAATCAGGGACGACACTTTCCGCGTAAATTGGATTTTTGCTAAAAAGAAACTTCATTTAAACGAAAAATGTCATAAAACGGAAAGTGTCGTTCCTGATTAGCCTGTGCCTGCACTGACTAATCAGGAACGACACTTTTCGCACATGCATTATGCCTAGTTTTCTCAGAACACGACTCAAACAATAGAAGTAGTTTGTGCATGTTCAGTTTTTTTAGAACTGCGGTTGCAGTATGGCTTAATTAATGAGCTACATAATTGCCACTTATGTTCACGGCACAGTCTGTGTGCAGTATCAGAACAGACGACTGGTCGATTCTATCTGCCGCTCTAGAACTGCAGAGGCGGCTTGGGGAACGCATAAGTCGTCTGCTATTTCAACTACGCATATATAACCCCCACATGATCTCAGGACTTAGCCATAAATACGCTGCGTAATTAGTTAGCACCTTAAGCGGGGAGCAGACAACGACAATGAGCGAGGCATGGTATTGTAATGCGCATGGGGGGGTTAGAGGGTTAGGGTTAGGGATAGGGGTCGGGTTTGGGTTAGGGTTAGCCTTAACCCATGCCTTAACCCTTACCCGACCCCTAACCCTAACCCTAACCTAACCATAACCCAGGGTTATCTCCCCTATACCATGCCTCGCTCGTTGTAATTGTCGTCTTTCCACCTTAAGCAGCTGTAATATATTAACCCAAATTGACGAAGGGCTGAACTGCATGTCGATCAGCATTTCACATGTACCTTACCGTTCGAGATATAGAGGATATATACCACATCAAGCTTAAAATATATGCGATTAGGTTTTTTAATAAACCCACATATTATAAATTCAAATGATACTATATTTGCAAATAACAAATTGCAATTTTTTTAATGTTTCTGTTAAGTTTAAAAATAAAATAAAATAAAACTACGGTAATAAGCATCCTGCTTGTAATTTTTTTTTTTATAAAATCGAAACAAATATTTGTCTAGAGGGAGTTTTGTTAGACGAAAATTTCATTGGCCAAAAAACTGTGTGCTTATTTGTAAATCTGAAAGCACAGTTACAATCGGCTCTCACATCTATTTGTTGGTTATGTGTATTAATGTGCTGTGAACCCGAAAGATACGACATATCCACGTGCTGGCTGCGTTGAATAATGGGCGTCTGACAGAGCGACACAGACCGTGATGCCGTGCAGGTTATACCCCATGCCTTTACTAACGCAAAGATGGCAATAAATTGGCGATTGTTATATGTGCCGGTCGGAAGCAAAGTCACAACCATATTGATACAATTCTTATTGGTAAAGACGATATAAATTAAAAATTCTTAGAAAATAACTGTAATTTTGTCTGGAACATTTACATTAACGAAATAAAGTGCATCGTTAAGATATTCAAATATGGTTACGTTTTCTGCATCTTATATTAAGAACAGTTTAAAAAAATGAATTGTCAAATTTAATCTTAAATTCGATCTTACAAAAGCGTTGGATTGCTGAAGCATTTCACTATTCAAATTTATATATAATTACACCACTGTATGAAAGAGTTAATGATAACATTAATGATTGTTTAATAGCTTTTATGTAATACCTTCCTACAGGCGCGAGGAAAATCAATATTCTGTTAATCAAACAAATCCACACATTTTGCTGTCTGGTACCCTATACATTCAAAACAATATAATAAATATGTGACACCATTATAATGCCAACTATGCCATTGTTTCATGTGTATTAGAATCGAAAAAATAAATAATATGTTAAAATATGAGCTAACAAATAACGCATTTTAAAGTTGTTTATAAAGGACCAGAGTAGGATCGTTTGTCGCGTCTACTGAAATAAGTGTAATGTATTAAAAATACATACATAAACAGTTATATTTAATTTTAATACATATATAGATATCCCACCATGGGACGTATACAATATCTGCACAGGATTCGGACTCGAGCGAGTTTAAATAAGATTTTAAAAGGCTTTCGTTGCACTCGAGCTTAAATAAATGGGTTTAAACTAACGAAAGGTTGTATCAACTATATTAGTGTAAAGATTACTTGAATATTCACAACCTATCTTAAATGACGTTAAATGTAAAAACAAGTTGTAAAGTATTCTGGTATTGAAAAAGAGTTTGTATTTTTGCATGTTAGTCAGCAGAGACAGCGGTAATAGTTTAGCGCGAAATATTCACACGGGTTTTTCGTTTTGTTCTTCGTATGCGTTGTAAATCTATTGATTCGCTATCAAGGTTTGTATTTGACAGGGATAAGACAGGGAGACGGAAAAATAAATGGTGATATATGGTTCCGCCCTCCCGACCTTCAATTAGTTCGTTTGTCAATATAATTTTCCACATGTACATGTCAATGTACAAGTGTTAATTTCTAATAAAGTCCTGTTTTAGTTCATTCTAAGTTCGGTCACTAGTTCATCTCAGATGGGACCCTAACCCGACCTGGTTCCATTGCTAGAGTAGGTTGGCGCATCGTCCACGACGCTCTGAAGATTCTTAAACTGAGTGAAGCAATGGAGGTTGATCAGCGTTGCACATTAAAGACATTAGAGCGAAAGAACAAACCTTGTGCATCTATGTGTCGAAAACCTTATAAATACAATGATGATGATGATGTTCATGATGATGATCATGATGATGATCATGATGATCATGATGCTGATGTTTTCCAAAACTTTTTACAAAAAATTTGAAAATGTACTCATAACTGTAAAATAAAAATCTTTTTTCAAATCTCAATTCAAAATGAATGTGTAAAATTATTGATCTGGATTCAGCCCCTGCGTCGATGGATGACCCATGGATTAATTGAATATGTGCAGGTTTGAATAGATATGCAAATGTGCTGGCTTTTTTGCGAATTCAGATCATTCCAAACCTCGCAAAGTAATCGGGTGTATTCATGAAAGCAATTACGTGCACCATTTGTCTTCAATTGCGGTGACTCCAACTGCGATGCTTGCATACACATTGCCTATACAGTTTTATATTTTACATGTACTTTATTATACTTAATTCATATTTCATTTCCAAAAGCAAATAATGACATTGTACACATATATACATATGGGCAAACACATACATAATGAAAAAATGCAATCGTGTCACTATGCATACATTCTTAAAAATATTAATAGTAATAAGTTAACCCAACTGCTCCAGATAATCCCTCCCTACCTGGACATGTCGCCTAACAACCGTCTGGTCCTACGCAGTCCGTGTCCGGCAGTTGGCGGCGAAGTGAGGTCCGGTCCTAATGTGCGAACAGGACAGAGAGCTCCTTTTAACGTTAATTGATTCCCGCAAGCACTTTATGTGACACAATTTACAAGTGCTATTCAAACAACACTTTTTTTCACATACACCAACCATTGAATATCACACACAATCTACCGTCGACACTAATAATTATTTTGGCAACATCCAAAACTAAACTGTTCTTGCGTATAATAACTTCATCAAATCCACGCCTGTCGTTTAATAAATAATGCTATACAATCAACTCATGAGTCTTGCTGAACACCGCGCTATACCGACATGCACCTGTGTACACTTCTATTGATACAGACGAAAATTTGTTGCCAAATACTTAAAAAACGTGAAAGAACAGATCTGCTATCAGCAAAGTCGTAGCGCATTGGATATACAAAGTGAAATATATCGTTAAAACAAAGAATTGCTAATCTCATGAACCTGGCTATGCTTACCATTTCATTGATGGGCGACACAACTGAGAGCTATTGATACAAAATTAATCGTTTTTGTGAAGTTGCACAATTATTTATAACGATCTGTTTGTAGCACGTGCAATATATTTTAACGATTTTGTTTTAACTTGTGAGTCAACAAATGTGCGCAATCCTGATATGGACATTTCCTATGAACGGGTTGATCTTAAACGCAATACTCGATATAACTACGATGCAAACGCGCAATCACAATAATGGTAGCTCGATTGCCATTACGCAAACGCGAAACTACGACGGTACGATCACGATAATGCGATATAACTTCGTGTTGTAACCATCGTACTGTAGCATTTTTACCATCATAATGTCGTATCGCGTTTTCATTATCGTACTGTCGTGTTATCATCATCGTACTGCCGTGATATTGCGTTTGCATTATCGTACTTTCGCGTCATCATCAATCATTCTGACGTGTAATCGACATCGTACTGTCGCCTTCCGGTGTGGATTGTTACAATAACAACATCGTCGCACTATCGAGTATTCCGTATAAAACCAATCCATTCATAGGGGATACCAATAAGAGGATTCCGTACGAATGACGGTTGCCTATTCTGGCTTTCAGCAAATTCAGGAACGATTTCAAGAAAGACTGAAATTGTCTTCTCAAATACAATAAACTCATAACGCGTTGGTTTGAATGTCTTCAAAGAAGCCGTCACTTTATATATTACACACGGCGTTATAACGCCTTGTTCGCGTGTGTACGCCTATAATTACAACTTCTGTCACATTCATATGAATGCTGCATTCTCATTGGATAATTTGTTCACTTGACCGGTTTTTCATTTTCCGATGAACCCACATCGTATGCAAATTTAAACATGAATATTCATGGCGCTACTTTCTGGTCATAAACAAGTTGCAAAAATGACGTTATGTTTTGCGCGAAACTTAATAACGTTGTTTTATATTGGTCAATAGCGAAATAACGTTATATTTTTTGCGCGAACTTCAACGATATACCCGTTTGACGGAAATGAAACTGAAAATAGATTCATACGCTAGATTAAACAGGACTTTTATGACCCTTACCACGATAGAATTTCAGCTGTAAGATCATTTTGTGTTGTAATTATAAGAATTGAATAGCATTTTTCTGCATTTCATCGGTGTATGAACTGTCGGGAAAAATTGGCCAAATTAGGCGTAATTTTCCCGACAGTTCATACACCGATGAAATGCAGAAAAATGCTATTAAATTCTTGAATTGAAATTAGCTTTATTACGCCTTTTTGCGTTTGTGCGCCATTTTTTTGCGTTATTACGACTTCTGGCGTTTGTACGCCTTTAAGTCTGGCGTTCTTACGCCTTTTTTAGCGTGTGTACGCCTTCGAAATAGGCGTTATTAACTTATTACGCCTTTTTAAGCGTTAGTACGCCTTTTTTAGCGTTATTACGCCTTTTAAGCGTTTGTACGCCTTTAAGTTTGGCGTTATTATGCCTTTTTAAGCGTTTGTACGCCTTTTAGTTTGGCGTTATATCACCTTTTTTAGCGTTTTGGGGCATTTTAGTTTGGCATTATTACGCCTTTTTATAGCGTAAGAATGCCTTTTTTAGCGTTATTACGCCTATTTTAGCGTTTGTACGCCTAGTTTGGCGTTATAACGCCTTTTTAGCGTCATTACGCCTTTATTAGCGTTATAATGCGTTTGTTTGCGTTATTACGTGTTTATTTGCGTATTAAAGCTTTTTTTCGCGTTATTACGACTTCGACTTTTTATATTTTAAGTGGTACTAATAGGCTTTCGTATCATAGGGATATTTGCGTGTCGCGTGAGAAACCGGTGTCTATCTCATAAGTCAAAAAGACACATAGCAATATTTTCACAAGTAGCTGTCCTAACTGAAACTTTCTCATTCCTAAAGCAATTACAAATACAAGTACAATTCGCCACAAACTTCAACCATCATGTGGATCCGGCATTCCGCGTGAAAGACACGTGCCCCTGTGTCTAAGGTTAAAAGCACACTTAAGCCTTAAAGCGCAAATCATACATGAATTAACGGTCTGTAATTTAAAGAGTCACATCTTTTTTTAAATTAAATACAGTTTAGGCAATATTTAGATCATTTGAAAACTTTCTTATCAACGATACATGCATGATCCAACTGGAGTTGTTTAATTAATGTTTCAGACCACATTTTTTCATTAGAACGAGTAAGCAAATCATCAGTAAAGAAGCAGCTTTAAAAGATAAGCGACTATTCTGGTTACATACACGGAAGCGGACCACGAACAGCCATAGATAAATGGGCCAATACTTGCACTGCGTTCAAAAACCATCAAAACATTACTGGAAAACGACTTGTTAGCCATTCATATTTTTCAAACCCTAAGAGACGTTAGTAAAACATTAGACAACTTCGGTGCATTATATTTTATCATAAATTTTGCAAATATTTTAAATACAAAACGAACAAAACACAACATGGAAGTATATTATACATTAATAATGTAAATTTAGTCAATGCTGTTAGCGCCATATCTTTTAAGGAAATAAAAAAATAGCCAAAGCTATAATTAATGCACAAGAATTACTGAAAACCAATGGCTAGAAGACAGGCAAAATCATTCCTACGCTGATTCAAATTCAACTGTGTTCCACATTTTAAAGATTTTTACGTTTCATCATGCGCTGTGAATGCAAGTTTGTTGGACATAATTTTTAGTAATTAATCAAATCGGAATATGACTAAATTGCCCGATTCATATTCGGAAAGTGCACTATGCCAAATCAATACACTGATAGGGTAAAATTACGTATGGCAATACAAATAAACCCTTTAACTAAGCAACTATTGTTGAATTTTCTTATGAAGACATTTTCTATGTCATATAAATTGAATAAATTCATTACCATGTTAATTGTGTTCTCTTTTAATTATTATAAAGCTTCCTGTGAAGTAAAACGTTTGACGCAAATTCATCACCAGAATATCAGTAAAGTTTACAACAACGTGCACAAAAATAACGCTACCATGTGGAAACGTCGTGTCCCGCTCATGTCTTAGCTGAAAGGACAAGGTCACACTTAAATGTGTAATACTATAATGTATTAATCATTTAGCCCTTTCGACTAACACTTCATCATTTACCTACCATTCTAAATAAATTTCCCCATATGTTCACAAGTTTGGAAGGTGCAATCAGTTTTTGTGTACCTAAATTAAAGTCAAGGTCACACTTAAAATAATTGCTAAAGCAATGTACATGATACCACTGGTGCAGAAAATGACTGTCAATAACTTGACCCAGATTTTCACCCTTTTCGAGAAGACATGTCTAACTAATCTTAATATGAATGATATTAACGACGGACTCGACGTGTTGCCGATAGGCTTCTGGTAATACGATAGTTTCTTATACGTCCAAGAGTTTAAGAACTCGTATATGAAGCCACATTCAATTGTATAAGCCTGCTTCATTAAACGATACGCGCATGTAAGGCTATTTCGGCCTTATATATTTTCAGCAAGCGTTTCAGTCGTTTATAATTTGGCTGCGCATCGTGTTCTTACGATAACTTGGTCATGAGTTAAAGTATCACAAATGAGGACACAATCGTTACGAATCAGGTGCCAAGTTAAATCAAATGCCATTTTCGCACCTATATATCAAAGGATATTGCATCCTTACTACTGTCATTGACATGCAAATATAAGAGATTGAAACACAAAATAACACTGTAAATTGGTCCTTTAAAATTCGCAAAAATTTCAACCAAACAAGATTTACAGATGTATGGTTGTTTCAGTTATAATTGAAAGTTTTGTTCCTTTGTTAAAGACTAGACTCAGAGATCAGAATTTGTCTGAGTAAAAAGTTAATGTTGATTCATCAACGTCATTACCATTTTATAAATTTTACCTGTATTTGAAAGATGCGTGTATATAGATGGCATTGACAATAAAACAATATAGAAACATTATTGCTAAAATACGTCTATCGTCACATAATAGGTTAATTGAAACTAGTAGACATTATAACATTATAAAAATTGAAAGAATTTGAACTTTATGTAGTCTTAACGATTTAGAAGAAGAATAGCACTTTATACTTGAAAGTCGAGTTTATTAAGAAGGAAGATCCAAATACATATCGAAACACTATTCAATAAGACCAAGTATGCATTAATTTTTGAAACCCTTAAATAGTTATAATAAAGGAACCCTTCGGAAGCTAGCAATTTACTGTATTACATGATTTAAGAAAAGAAATAATTGTATTTTCCTTTTACTCAATCTTTATTATTGCTATTCATTTACCATTTATTATGAAATAAATGTACTGTGTTTTTGTCTGTAAGCGCCGATTTCTGTCAACATGTACAGTTTATTATGAAATGATTATGAAATGAAGGTGATCATTTGCCTGTTTCCACTATTTTTTTTTGTTAATATATAGTTTAAATACTCAATTAAGTGTGTATATAAACACACAACACTCTCAATCATATGTTATTATTATCTTTATTACTATTTGTTGCCACGCATGTATGAAAGTTTAATATTGATCACGATGAGCTGTAAAATGCTTAAGTGCATAAAATATTTGTTCTGTTATGTTCTAATAAAAGTAACAACTGTCGGTGTTTAAACACAAATATTTTCCTGAATGAGTATTGAGTAAGCAAAGCCTATTCATGAGTTATGTCCTTAGGTTTAAGGTCGAGTTTATAATCAGTGGATCAAAATCAGATTGCGCCTGTAATGACCCTTAAATATTTATAAAATAACTTGATATCAATGTTGTCCATAATGTGGATATTGTTTGGTTCTTGCCTGTACTGGTTAAAAGAAATGATACTATCCCGGACTTTTTTGTCTCGATATGATGTTCTGAGTACTCGGGGTTATTAACTTCAAGGCCAACATTAGAGGTCACAGCGGCTTTGTGAGATATTCCTGTATACTCTGTCTAAAACGTTTGCAAAATGAATAAGTCGGCATGTTAGAGGAGATTTGTAGAACAGATATGCACAATGAGAAAATTGCGATTTTGTGGAAGATTGTTATTTCTTTTTTCACACGGTTCTTAAAGATTGCTGCCAGTGATAACGTCTCCCGCCCACACTCTGTGAGTGCGCAGTGACATAAATGTAGGTGATTCAGTGTTTCTAACCCAAACTAGATCGACATTTATGTCATCGGAACCAAACATTAAATCTAAATTTATGGGTCTGTCAGGTAACGAACACCCACGGCCACTTTTACCCATGTGTGGCTTTCCGTATGTATGAATATGATGCATCGATTTTTTTAATGAAAAATGCCATTAATCATGTGTTTCTTTTTTGAAGTAATGAAATATTACGTCGTTTATAAATACATTAATAAAAACAAAACAAACAAAAAACCGTAATCGTTATCATACGACATACTGCCAGATTTCTATCTTTACTGATGGGTAGTCAAACGGTAACAGCGACTTATAGTTCGGTTGCATAGAAAGAGACTTAGAAAGGCCAATTGGGTTTTGCCTTCTTAATGTAAAAAAAAATCATTTAAACATTGACTGCACGATTTTGTGTTTTAAAATTTCTATAATAAAAATCATCATTTCAAAAGTGTTACAAAAGTCGCTACCTCGATGATAAATGTATTTCGGAAACAAACTTCTATTATTAATTGGATTCGTTTACGTCAAGTTGTTAATTTATTTTAGATGAGATCACATGGGGATCATAAACTTCATGTAAGGTTCGAGCTAGCAGACTTCATCGAATAATCTTGTATGAATAGCACATTGATAACATACACCAACAGAAAATAGAGTTCGCCATTGAAATCTCACCTAAAGCTCCTTACCACATTTAACGCACCCTAAACGCTTTTAATAAGCCTAAAATAATTGGCACACACATGTTTCAACCATACATACGATATATGATATACAAACATAAATCATGTCTGATTTTTTTTTAAAGTTCTTCTTAACCCATAGAGAACAACTAACCCTGTAAATACAATCAACACTATAAAAAGAAAACTTGTTATGGCACTGCTGTAATTCTTGCGGCTTTTGTTATCTCAAAGGTATTGTCTTTTTGTGATACAAAAATTGATACAAAAACATCACAAGGGATAAAGGTAACCAGTAAAAACATTATTGCAATGAAAGCCACCCTGAATGTTGCATCATACATGACGAGACGATGGCGCAAAACAGTTATTACCTATTACATAATTATTTAATGATTTTTTTGTTTGTATGAAGAAGTTTTATTATAGCATGTTATTAGGTTATGTAACAAACAGAACAACATTGCGAAATAAACGTACCAAATACACGATTAATCGAGTCGTGTTCTGAGAAAACTGGGCATAATGAATGCGCGTAAAGTGTCGTCCCAGATTAGCCTGTGCAGTACGCACAGGCTAATCAGGGACGACGCTTTCCGCGTAAATTGGACTTTTGCTTAAAATAGACTTCATTTAAACGAAAAATGTCATAACAGCGGAAAGTGTCGTCCTTGATGAGGCTGTGCGGACTGCACAGTCTAATCTGGGACGACACTTTTCGCACATGCATTATGCCTAGTTTTTTTCAGAACACGACTCAATCAATAGAAGTAGTGTGTGTATGTTCAGTTTATTTAGAACTGCGGTTGCAGTATAACTTAATGAGCTACATAATTGCCACTTATGTTCACGACACAGTCTGCATGCAGTATCAGAATAGACTCCTTGTCGATTCTATCTGCCGCTCTAGAACTGCGGAGGCGGCTTGGGGAACGCATTAGTCGTCTGCTATTTCCACTTCTACTATAACCACATGATCTCAGGACTTTGCCAGTAGTACGCTGCGTAATTAGTTATCACTTTAAGCAGCTGTCAAACGCGTAATATATCCAGCCAAATTGAACAAGGGCTGAAATGCATGTCGATCAGCATTCCACATATGCTTCACCGTTTGGTTCAGGAGTATATAGACCCCATCAAGCTAAAAATATATGCGATCATTGTTTTTTATGAACCCACGTAATATAAATTCAAATGATACCATACTTTCAAATATCAAATTGTACTTTTTTCTTTGTTAATGTTTCTGTTAAGTTTAAATGAAACTACGGTCATAAGCATCCTGCTATTTTTTTTTAATAAAAATCGAAGCAAATATTTGTCTAGAGGGCGTTTTGTTCGACGAAAATTTAATTAGCCAAAAAACCTGTGCGCTTATTTGTAAATTTGAAACAACAGTTACAATCGGCTCTCACATCTATTTGTAGGTTAAGTGCATAAATGTACTTTGAACGCTAAAGATACGACATGACCACATGCTGGCTGCGTTGAATAATGGACGTCTGACAGAGCGACATAGACCTTGATGCCGTGCAGGTTATACCCCATGCCTTTACTAACGCTAAGGTGGCAATAAATCGGCGATTGTTATCTTTGCCTGTCAGGAGCAAAGTCAGAACATATTGATACAATGCTTATTGGTAAAGCCGATACAAATTAAAAATTCTGAGTAGATAATTGTAATTGGTCTGGAACATTTACATAAACGAACCATGTGCATCGTTTAGATATTCAAATATGGTTACGTTTTCTGAAAAAGAGCAAAATTTAATCTTTAATTCGATCTTACAAAATGGTTGGATTGCTGAAGCACTTCATTATTTAGATGTGTATATAGTTACACCACTGTATGAAAGATTTAATATAACATTAAGGATTTTTATTAGCTTGCATGTAATACCTTCCTACACGCGCGAGGATGAATCCATAAAAATTATTCTGATAATCAATCAAATCCACACATTTTGCTTTCTGCTACGCTATACATTCAAAACAATATTATAAATATGTGACACAAATATAATGCCAACTATGTCCTTGTTTCATGTGTCTTAGAATCGAACAAATAACTAATATGTAAAAATATGAGCTAATAAAGAACGCATTTTAAAGTGGTTTAGAAAGGACCAGAATAGGATCGTTAGCCGCGTCTACTGAAATAATTGTAATGTATTGTTTGTATTAATAGATCAATACAGGCGTTTAAAAATACATACATAAACAGTTATATTTAATTTTAATACATATATAAATATCCCACCATGGGGCGTTTATAATATCCCCCCAGGAATCGGACTTGTGTGCGTTTTAATAAGATGTTGGCTTTCGTTGCAATCAAGCTAAAATAAATGGGTTTAAACTAACGAAAGGTTTCATCAACTATAGAAGTTTAAAGATAACTAGAATATTAACAACCTATTTAAAATTATGTTAAATGTAAATACAAGTTAAAAAGTACTCTCGTATTATTTTGCATGTTATTAAGCAGAGACAGCGCGGTGATGGTTTTAGCGCGAAATAGCCACACGGGTTTTTCGTCATGTTCTCCATATTCGCTGTAAATCTATTGATACGCTATCGAGGTTTGTATTTGACGGGGATAAGAAAGTGAGAAGGAGAAATAAATGGTGATATACGCTCCCCCCCCCCCCCCCCGACCCTTAATGAGTTCGTTTGTTAATATACATGTAATTGACCACATGTACATGTATAAGTGTTAATGTTCAATAAAATTGCGTTTTAGTTTATTCTAAGTTCAGTCTCTAGTGCATGATTGGCCATTGTCGGCTTGGGTACTACTAAATGTACCGCGGGTTCTCCTAAGTATAATTAAATGTACCCGGGTACGGAAAATATACTAACACGTACCCGGCGAATTTATACTGCATTGTGTACACACCGGTCTTACTGACAATAACGTAGTGACGTCACCATCTATGTATAGAATGATTTATACTATACCCGAGTTTTATTCCCTCCAAAAAACGAAGTCGTAAAACGCGCTACGGAATACGAAAAAAATTATCGTCGAACAATACCTGTCTAAACATGCTTGTTGAGTAGAAGCTTTGATAATACAGAGGCCATTTTACAAAATATTGACATAAATATGAACATCATTAATTTGACAAAAAAGCCGACGACCATTTTAGCGTTAGAATTCCCGGGTAAGTTTCAGTATATTTACCGTACACGGGGTACATTTAAGTATACTTAAGAGTACCCGGGGTACATGTAAATAGTACCGTAGCCGAGCCAACAATGACCCATACAGCGTCACTAGTTCATCTCAGATGGGACCCTCACCCGACTTGGTTCCATTGTTAGAGTAGAATTGCGCATCGTCCACGACGCCCTTTAGATTCTTAAACTGAGTGAAGCAATGAAGATTGATCAGCGTTGCACAGTAAAGACATCAGAGCGAAAGAACAAAGCTTTTGCATTTATGTGTCGAAAACCTTATAAATACAATCACCCTTGGACGCGTAATGCGTCTTTGTTAAAGTATTAATAAGAAAAGAGACAGGGTTAGACTAATAAGCATGAAGAAGAAGAAGAAGAAGAAGAAGAAGAAGAAGAAGAAGAAGAAGAAGAAGAAGAAGATGATGATGATGATGATGATGATGATGATGATGATGATAATGATGATGGTGGTGGTGGTGGTGGTATTGATGATGATGATGATGATGATGATGATGATGATGACGACGACGACGACGACGGGGTGCATCGCTTTGAACAGCTATATCTTCATCAATTGTGCAGCGATTTTCACGATCTCGGTCTTATTCAACGCAGAAATGAATTTCCTTTCTAGAAATGTATATGTCTTGCAATATTTTTACAAATGCTGGGTCAACTTTTAAGAAATAACACGATACACAACTCGCATGACCCAGTTGACAATGATCATGCAGTCTTTATGACTGAAATCTTCACGGAGTAAAGGGCATCTTCCCTACAAAGTTCATGTACCTCGATACCATAATTCAATTAAACGTATGAAAAAACATTATTACCGTTCTCGTCGTTACATTATGCATCAAGACTAACTGCCCAGCGCCGTTTGAAATCTTTGTTTACATGCATTTCAACTAACTGACATTTTAAACATACGAGTGATTTCATTGGTCCAATGCGGAGGTGTGTCTTTACAACCGGAGATTTCATTCATAAAGACTGCATGATCATTGTCAACTGGGTCATGCGAGTTGTGTATCGTGTTATTTCTTAAGAGTTGACCCAGCATTTGTAAAAAATATTGCAAGACATATACATTTCCAGAAAGGAAATTCATTTCTGCGTTGAATAAGACCGAGATCGTGAAAATCGCTGCACAATTGATGAAGATATGGCTGTTCAAAGCGATGCACCCCGTTTTGGGGTGATTTTGAGTTGCATACCTTGTTATATATATATTTGATAGTGATTTTTCCCAGAAAAGTTATTATTTCGTTATAATATGATTATTTATCATTCAAAATGATGTTTTAACTAAATCATATCATAGCAACACGCTAACCACCTTTGTTTAAGTCTAAACGTATAGATCCTCATACGTATCATCTAAAAATGTTCCATATAAATTTATTTAAAGAGTTATTTAAAAAACTTATTCAACGATGGCGAAACCATACCGAAGCATAGTCCGTTTTTCGTTTTTATGTTCTACATCTACATCTACATCGTACGTCGCTGCAATCACACATGATTATTATGCGACGGTGGTGAAAGAATGAAGATAAAGAGTGAACGACAGTAAAGTAAGAAGAGTTTGATAAGAAGGAAACTAAAGCAGAGTCGCCAGCTACGTTTCATCCTTCTCCCTCATGCCTCTCCGGCTACGGTGGCCGCAGAGAGGTTTGAACCTCTACCGGGGGCCATTAGGAGTTAATTTGTAGCAGGCACTGACAACTTATTTAGAATCCGGTTGTTGCTATATAGCCCCCGCTTGAAGGATACCAAGTTGGGGGCTTTAGCGATGGAGGTCGGTAGGTTGTTCCAAGTGGTGATTATACTTGAAAAAAAAACTGTGGCGATAGTATGAGAAAGATGTTGATAATGGCAGGTACTTGATGGAATGGTAAGACCGTGTCTGGCCTGAGCCAGGGGAAATTAAGGTATTTGGTAACTGGTATGTCCACAAGGTCGTTGGTCATCTTGTAGACCATTGTTAGTTTGGCTTTGGTCCTTCTGGACTCTAGAGTTTCCCACGGTATGTGGTCAAGCATTGATGTGACGCTACTGGTGTTGTGGTATCTGATCAACACATAGCGGGCTGCTCGTCTTTGGACCATCTCCAGATCATGGATCTGTTCCGTATGGTATGGACTCCACAGAGTGCCGCAGTACTCTAGGTTTGGGCGAACGAGGGAATAGTATGCTGCGCTTTTTACCTCCTCGTTGCCTATCCGTAAGTTCCTGCGTAGGAAACCAAGGGAAATGTTGCCTTTTTTGATGACCTTTCGAATATGTGGCTTCCAGGACATGTCCTTTGTCAGCTCAACCCCAATGTGTTTTGAAGCTTCTTCACATACTTATGTAAGCGTGTGACCTTTAAGGGTGTAACTGAATGGAATGGGCGATCGCTTTCTGTGTAGTCGTTAAAGGAGCTTAGGAACAAAATGGCATATTGTTTTGTTTGCAAATTAATTCTCTACTTACAGTTACACACGCAATTCATACAATTTCAAAGCAAAACTGGCTCGGATTCAAAAGTGCCGTTCGATAAAAATAGCTTGGACTTTAATGCTTCCGGATTGTTGTTTTCACTAACAACATATTATTTTAAGAGTTCAACGTCAAAGAACAGAAAATATTATCAGTATTTACAAATTATATACGTGTCCACGATGACAGGTACTTTTGCTTAAAATTATGTTTTATTAACTATTAAAAACGTATTGTAAGTTTGGTCGACTTATTGAGGAAACATAATTATAACATTAAGAGTAAAAAACATACATAATTTCGGATACATTTAACATTCGGAAGACACATTTGCGTTGATGTTAACTAGATTTTAAGATCATAGTTCTTGGAGAATACTCTGAGCTCATTGTTGCTTAGTAAATAAATATAAAGCTTAATTTACACTGATCATTAATTCATTATTTTCTAGTTGGAAGTGTGAATTATTTAACTATCCTCTATTCCTATAACTTCTTGCAGCCCTATAAGATCGTGTACTTTTTTATGACGTAAACTTCTAAGCAACATTCGAACGCACGTGCCCGAAAACTGTTCACTTTTGTAACACGAGAATTTCCACAGCCGATAAGACAACAATCATGAGAAAAAAACAATGAGTATGATATAAATTATCCGTTTTTCTGACCTTGTTCCAAAGAAATAGCCTAAACAATGTTTAAAATCTGCACATTTCCTTCACCAGAAGGCTATGTTTGTCAATGTTTCGATCATGAAATGTTGCAAGAGTAGTTTCACCCGGAGGCCCGCCCATCTCGAATTTGTATTGTGCTCTCTGTACTTTACATTACAATACGATTAAAGTATGCTGTGTATGCGAAAATTTTTACCACCAAATGATGACACGAGACCATACATACGCAGTCGTCAAAATTCGCACTAGTCCGGTAGCAAAAAACTAGTATTTTTTCTTTCGGGCTTGTAGGAAATCCAATATTACAAGCCCGACTTGCTTGTACAATTCATTAAACAGAAAACGAGTTCCACTTTCATTTTCAATATTTGTTAACAAAGTTTTGAGCCGCTTAAATCAACAGCCGCTTATGTTTTAACACACTGCGCACACGTGCTGGGCAATCAGCGCATGGTTTTGTGGTTCCTGGATTAATTTTATGTAAAATCAATGTTTTGTGTTGCGTTTGGGACACAGAGAGTAATGGCCGAACAGTTGTCATTCAAGTACGTCGTTGAGGAATGCGAATCTGAGGTAACTGTGATTGACACATTTGTCAACTGGCTTTTTGTAGAATAACCTGGCACTTAATTGCTTATATATTTTCTGGTGGTTCAGGTTTGCTCTCTCTTTCACATGGATATATGGGATACATTTCTGCTAATTTTTTACCTAAACTTTATGTATATATTTATAATTGTGATATGATTGAAATCCGTGTGTGAAATTAATTTCTTCTTATTTCAGGATCCAAAAGAGGCTGGCTCAGATGACGAGGAAGCTAACTTGGATGAGGATGAAATTAATTAGAGATTTGTATTTTATTCTAAAGATTGAATAAATGAATGCTTCTTTGGATGTTTTATGTTATGTTTATCTGCATTTTTAACAAAAATGTTTGGGCTTGTTAAATTTGACTCGGGCTTGTTCAAATTCCCATAGTACTAGCCCGACTTGCTTGTAGATTTAAATCTGAATTTCAATGACTGCATACGTTGAGATCGTGCATGGCCTATTGCGATAAATGTTCTCACTGTGTCAATTTGGGATTTTGTCACAAAACAACTGTCATTAGAAGGGCTGACAGCTTTTCATGCCCCGATTGTGAGTAGAATTTTATTTAGCTTTTTTCCGTTAGTAAATTCACTTTATCTAGACCTCTGAATACAGTTATCACAGTTCGTTTTTATGAAGACCAGTTTTGTTTAAAGCATTCTTTTTAATACAGTTTATTCATGAAATTCATCTAAACCAACACATATTTAATACAAATAAACACATATTCTCAAAAACATATATCGGGTAATATAAACACATCCCAAGGCCTCGCTGTGACGTCATCAAAATCGGTGCACGATCTTATAGGGTAATTCTGTGTGATGCAGACTACGATGTTCATGAATGTTTAAAGGTACGTAACTCCATTATTAATATCTGTCAACCAACATATTTCACTCGTTATTTGTTAAACAAAAGATAAATATTCAAGTATATATCAAGTTTAGTTATTGTCTAATGATTTTTCATGAAAGATATGCCTTTGAAGTTTAAGGTGCACAAACTTATAGGTTTAAAGGCTATATACTGTATATTAATTATTCTAAGTTTTTGGACTCTTAACATAATTTATTTTATGTAAATAAATTTAGATATAGCTCAAATTTTAAAAATACAGTGGTCTGAAAATTTAGAGACAAACAATTTACAGACACTAAAAGTATTGCATTGACGATCGTATATGGGTATGCAATGTTTATGTGGCAATTATTTCAACAAATGATTACCAGTGCTTTGTGAAATATCTGGCCATACAGTATAAATTAATTTTATATATGTTTCATTCTAATCTGCTGTGTGAAACCATTGTCTTTTACCTGTATACATAGTTATTTTTCCTATAACAGACATGTAATGGTCCATTGCCTTATTGCATCCACTGTCAGGTTTTATGACCTAAATCTGGTTGTTAAATCACATGATCAAAGTGTCACCAGATAAGTGCAACAGGGCATAATTGTGGTAAAATAGCAGTTTAAAATAAACTGTCAGAAAATTTAGAATAATTAATTATGGACGAAATAACATATGTCTGAAAATTTAGAATCATGGAAATCGTTGTTTTGACAAAAAATGGGGGTGTAGGAAAATTTAGAGTGTCCGTTTTGGACACTCTAAATTTTAGAGTAAAAGCCGTAGATGTATAAAAAGTGTAGAAAAACTGATATACAAGCTAGCTTGTTTAGAGTGAATTTTTATTGTACCAAATCTAATTGATTTTGCAGTGGTGATTGTTTAGTTTTTATGCACAACCTTGCTAAAAAATAAATCACTTGTGTATTTAAATGAACATGATCCTATCTCCTAAATTCAACAAGGGCAATGATCTTGCTGACTTTTGTGATTGGTTTTTGATTAAGCTTGCATTTTTTTCATTTTCTCATATAACATTGTATGGTCAACTTTTCAATTGTCATCTTTCAGTGTTTTTTTGGGGAGGGGGGGGGGGTAAAATGTGTGGCCAAAATGTGCCCCAGTTGCCAAGTATTCGATATAAAAAAATCCAATCCAAAGGGCAGTGGCCCCATTTACAATAATGGTCAAAAATAGCACTTTGCTGCAACATATAAGTGATTGTCATTACCGGGTATTTTTAAACTTTTCAGCTGTTACTAAGACCTTGCTGAAGTCCATCAGTGGAGAATTTGACATGGAAAGCATCCATTCACTCTCTTTGAAAAACCTTGGTAAGCATGTACTCGAAGTAAATGACAAGGAACACTTACTCCTCAAATTTAATGACTGAGAAGTGTTCGGAAAATAATTCAAATCCATATTCCAAATTGACTGATTATTTTTATGTTTAAATTTACATATGTCCTCTTGATAGTCTTCCCACCTAGCAGCAGGCGTATGGGATAGAAATGGAGATGTTCAAATATTCATTATATAAGAATTTTTTTTTAAGTAACAAGTGTCGATGTATACATTTCCTGTAAAATTCCAAGTAAGGTTTGCACACATGGCACTCTTGTCATTTTTATAACAATGCAGTACTGCTGGATAGCGATACAGTAAAGTTTGACATTTCGGAATTATATACATGAGTCAACCTACAATAATTTTGCTGAATTGTGGCCATTTGTCTTTTTCCACTTTTGTATATATGAAATGACATTAATTGTGCTGGTGGCTCTTCATCATTTAACAGTTGATCAAAGAAAAAGGAGTTGCAGCTGTAATTTGTTTGTTGAATTATTGCCCATTCCTCATATAAAAAAATATTTTTGAATTATAATATATTTTTATCAAAGACTTTTTGTAAGGATTCGAGTCTTCTATAAGTGACTGGTGAATTTGTAAGTATTAAGCCATGCATCATTTGGGCATCAGTACATTAACACTGAAAACCAAAAACATAAATTAGTATATAGGTATATAGGTATACAGTATATTTATATATATATTTCCTGTCGTAAAATGTCGCATAGTGTAAATTTGTCATTGATGTTAGTAGTTGGTACAGAGAATAATTAGTATATAGTATGTCTTTGATAGAGTTGACAGAGTTGGGCTGTATTGGAGAGTGCACAGGGCTGCAGAGACTGGACCTGTCCTACAACAGCCTCACGAGACTGCACCTCCTGGTGGGGCTGGACAGCCTGCAGACGCTTAACCTCGCCGCAAACAGGATCACCTCCCTGGGTGAGCAAGCCTCTGCAGCCCTCCAACATATATAGGATCTTGCACGAGTGGTCGTTTTGTATTGAATTTATTAAACGAGTCATCTAAATAAAGATAAAAACGAGGCTTGCCAAGTTTTTATCTTTATTTAGATGACTCGTTTAATAAATTCAATACAAAATGACCACGAATCTAATATTCTATTTATAACATGACCAACAAATTTTCTCTTTATTTTATGCTCTTTTCACAATTTATTCACATTGTAAGAGTTTAACTGAAGAAATTCGCTGGAATAATGATGTCATTTCTTCGCAAAAATGACGTCATTTCACAGTTATATAACCAGTGTAATAACACTCATGTAATAAACAAAATTAAGCATTACGTCATTTCACTCCTGGAGCGTAGGTCATGTTATAAATAACACTTTTATACTCAGATATGCATTTTGATGGGTTTGTAGTCTCTTAAACAATCAAATTAAATTAAAGACCTTTATAACTGGATTCCAGTTATAAAGGCTGCATTTTGGAACCCTAATAGCCTGATGAGCAGCAAGCAATCATAAAACCTGAACAGGTTTGGGTTTATGATGGTTGTGTATAGCCATTTGCATGTTGCTTCTGAGTAGGACAGGGTTAAAAGCGGTCATTATATGTTCCGGTACACATTAAGTGCTATTAACCATTCTTTTATATGATTTGTATTTCAACAAGGCACTCTTTGTTGTGTTGAAGTGTTGGTGATAAATTTTCTGGCAAAATTTTACAAGGAACTTTACATTTTGTAAGTGTCATGATTTTAAGAAACCATTTGGACAATATGCATGAAGTTACATGCGTCTTTGGCCGATATAAATTTATGAATGAAAACATTTTGTATTGTTTTAAATGACGTCAAATATAATTTTATACATGAACTAATTTCAGTTCAGAAAAATACTTGTATGTATTTTATATATTAATGAGAGATTCATTTCCTTGCAGAGGGTTTACAAGCTTTAGAAAATCTGGAAAATTTAAATTTAGCCGGGAATTTAATTGGAGGGTAAGTTGTTTCTATAAATTAAGCCTTCCCTTTTCACTCTCAGATGATAAAAGCTTATGTAAATTAAGCCTCCCTTTTCACTCTCAGATGATGAAAGCTAATGTTATCTCTATATATTAAGCCTTCCCTTTTCACTCTCAGATGATGAAAGCTAATGTTATCTCTATAAATTAAGCCTTCCCTTTTCACTCTCAGATGATGAAAGCTAATGTTATCTCTATAAATTAAGCCTTCCCTTTTCATTCCCGACATAGTACTGTGGTCAGCTGCATCAAAACAGGTTGTGATGGTGGAGCTCACAGTACCATGGGAGGAGCGGATTGAAGAGAGCTTCGAATGGAAGCGCGAAAAGTACCAGGCCCTCACAGATACCTGCACAGAGAAAGGCTGGAAGGCATGGTGTTTTCCAGTGGAGGTGGGCTGCAGAGGTTTCCCAGCACAATCACTGTGGCGCACTTTCAGCAGACTGGGGGTTACAGGACAGGTCCGGAAACGGGCCATATCGGTTGTTGCACGTGAAACAGAGTCTGCTTCCTTGTGGCTATGGCGGAAGAGAGAGGAGAAGTGGATAGGGGGACACAGGGCTGTCGACTAGGGACTGGCCACCGAGACCTGGCAGATGAGGAAGTGTAGCGGAAGCTTACTATCTCCTGGCTGGAAATTGATCACTTCCGGTCGGCACACCATAGGAGGACGTAGTGGGACAGTGCCGAAACGTCCGATGAATATGGACCCACCTGATGAAGGAGATAGTAGCAGCATCACGGCTGTATCTGACAACTATATCTTCTGGATATCCAGTGACTGTTGGGAAAGACCAGCTGAAAACTGTGAATAGTACAGTGACACCATGGAGAGACAGGTGGCAGCTAGGAAAGACTGGCATAGGGGTAAACTGTCCCAGCAAGTCAGTTTACGTTCTTCGTAAGAAGAAACCCGAGCAAGCTACAGAAAGACAACACAAGAAATACCCCCAAGGTCGTACGAGAGTGGGGGAGGATGATCGACCTACAAGCCAACAGGTAACGAACACGCCCGATCAACCGACAACGAATCAGAACACGGACTGGGCAAGATCATGTAGTTGTGGGAAGGTGTGTAAGAATAAGGTGGGACTGAAGATTCATCGCACAAAGATGGGATGCGCACCAATCCTAAATCTGTTGCAACGCGCAAGGCAACTTGGTGAGACGGAGGAGGAGCTGGATCAGGATGAACACCACAGTGTCCAGAGCCTCCACGCATCAGAAGAGGGTGAGGTAACCATTGATAACGCAGAGAGGACTGAAGATCGAGCTGCGGTAGAATCTACAGAGCGGCGGAAGAAAGTGATGTGGCCCGCAAGTACAGAGAGAGCGAAGTGGAAGGCGTTTGAAGAGGAGCTGGAACTGGTGATGGAGAACGTTCTGAAAGGCAAAGTAGAGAGCAAGCTGCATGTCATGTCTGAGCTGATCTACACATTTGGAAAAGAGCGATTCGGAACAGCTAAAGAGAAAGTCGGACAACCCAAGGTTGGCGGGAATAGAAGACTGCAGAAGATTTCCAACCTAAGGGGAGAACTCAGACGCTTGAAAAGCAGATACAGACAAGCAGAGGATGAGGAGAAACAAGGTCTGGCAGAACTGAGAGATGATGTACGGAAGGAGATCCAGTGTTTACGGAGAGCAGAGAATCTGCACCGGAAGAGACACGAGAGAAGGCGAAAGAGAGCTCAGTTTACTAGCAATCCATTTCAGTTTGTGAAGCGTTTGCTCGGAGAAAAGAAGACAGGCGAACTTCAATGCACAAAAGAGGAGGCAAACAAGTACATCAAAGATATGTACAGTGACAGCGACCGTCACAAGGAACTGGGCGAGTGCGACAAGTTGCTCACACCAGATGACTTTGATTGCGCAGAACCTAGGTTGCAAGAAGTCAAGGACATTGTAAGGAAGGCCAGAGCGTCTTCAGCACCAGGACCCAATGGAGTACCGTACAGGGTATACAAGAACTGCCCCAAGATCTTGCTACGGTTGTGGAAGCTTATAAAGGTTGTTTGGAGGAAAGGAGAGCTTTGCAGAGAATGGCTGAAGGCAGAGGGATGTTTTATTCCTAAAGAAGAGGATTCGTCAACCCTTGGTCAATTCAGGACTATCTCTTTGCTGAACGTGGAAGGGAAGATACTCCTCGCTGTCCTTTCAAAAAGAATGACCTCTTATTTGCTTCAGAACAAGTACATAGATACAGCTGTGCAGAAAGGAGGAGTACCCGGTGTATCTGGGTGCATCGAGCATACCAGTGTCATCACCCAAATCATCAAGGAAGCACGCAAGAACAAAGGAGACATCGCAGTGATTTGGCTTGACCTAGCAAATGCATATGGTTCTGTTCCGCATCAGATGATACAAAAGACTCTACAATTGTATCATGTACCCGTTCGATTTCGGCAGATGTTGCGGCACTATTTCGACGGCTTCATCATGAGATTTTCAACAAGGGCAATAACCACTGACTGGCAGAGACTTGAAGTAGGCATCGTTACCGGGTGCACAATTTCAGTGGTGCTGTTCGCAGCAGCCATGAATCTGATAGTGAAGTCAGCGGAGAAGCCATCAAGAGGACCCAAAATGACTTCGGGGTGTATCCAACCACCAACGAGGGCATTTATGGACAATATGACTATTACAGCAAAGTCGTACGTCGAGGGAAGGTGGATGCTGCAAGACATTGGCGAACTTATCGAGTGGGCCAGAATGAAGTTCAAACCCCAGAAATCAAGGAGCATGGTTTTGAGGAAAGGAAAGATTCAAGAGAGTGCAAGATATAGAATCAAAGATCAGCTCATCCCTACTGTTAAGGAGCAACCAGTGAAGTGCCTCGGGAAGTGGTTTCGAGACTCACTCAATGATAAACAGAGTATCAAAGACACGGTAGTGCAAATGGAGAACTGGTTGAAAGATGTGGACAAGTGTGGTCTGCCAGGAAAATTCAAGGCCTGGATTTACCAACATGGCATCCTACCACGCCTATTGTGGCCGCTGCTGGTGTACAGTGTACTGTCATCAACAGTGGAAGCAATGGAAAGGACAATAAATTCATTCCTCAGGAGGTGGATCGGGGTGCCAAAGAGTTTCACCAGCCTCTGTTTGTACTGCACAGGCAGCAAGCTGCAGATACCTCTCAGATCACTGACGGAGGAATACAAGGTCACAAAGGCTCGGAAAGTCATTATGCTACGAGACAGTAGAGATGAGAAGGTTAGAGAAGCAGGAGTGCAGGTCAACACCGGGAGAAAGTGGAAGGCCGACAAGGCAGTTGAAGAGGCTGAGGCTCGTCTTCGGCACAGCGACATTGTCGGTAATGTTGCGCACGGGCGACTAGGCTTCGGATGCGTCACCCGTTCGCAGTGGAGCAAAGCCAGAGCAAAAGACCGACGCACCCAAGTGCAGGAAGAGATTCGCCGAATGGAGGAAGAATCCAGGCTCACCAGAGCTGTTACCCTACGGAAACAGGGAAAATGGCTGAACTGGGAGGGAGTACCCCAGAGAAAGCTTACATGGAATGCGATCTGGACCATGGAAAGCGACAGACTTAGTTTCTTGCTCAAGTCTGTCTACGACGTGCTGCCAAGTCCAACAAACCTAGTGACTTGGGGTCTTGCCGAAAAGCCAGATTGCAAGCTCTGTGGAAGACCAGCGAATCTGGAGCATGTCCTGAGCTCATGCAGGACAGCCCTGTCTGATGGTCGATACAGATGGCGTCACGACAGGGTTCTTGCTTCAATCGCCGATCATCTAGATCAAGCACGAAAAGCGCAGAAGATGACCAACAAAGGCCCCTCATTCATTTCCTTTGTCAGAGCCGGAGAAGAAGGGGCAAAGGCCAAACGCGCATGTGGGATTCTTGGAACGGCAACAGATTGGAGAATGGAAGCAGACTTGAAGAAACAGCTCAAGTTTCCACAGGAGATCACCGTGACAAACCAGAGACCCGACATAGTACTGTGGTCAGCTGCATCAAAACAGGTTGTGATGGTGGAGCTCACAGTACCATGGGAGGAGCGGATTGAAGAGAGCTTCGAACGGAAGCGCGAAAAGTACCAGGCCCTCACAGATACCTGCACAGAGAAAGGCTGGAAGGCATGGTGTTTTCCAGTGGAGGTGGGCTGCAGAGGTTTCCCAGCACAATCACTGTGGCGCACTTTCAGCAGACTGGGGGTTACAGGACAGGTCCGGAAACGGGCCATATCGGTTGTTGCACGTGAAACAGAGTCTGCTTCCTTGTGGCTATGGCGGAAGAGAGAGGAGAAGTGGATAGGGGGACACAGGGCTGTCGACTAGGGACTGGCCACCGAGACCTGGCAGATGAGGAAGTGTAGCGGAAGCTTACTATCTCCTGGCCGGAAATTGATCACTTCCGGTCGGCACACCATAGGAGGACGTAGTGGGACAGTGCCGAAACGTCCGATGAATATGGACCCACCTGATGAAGGAGATAGTAGCAGCATCACGGCTGTATCTGACAACTAATGTTATCTCTATTTCTTATTAACCTTGCTTTAACAAACTGTGCTAATTTTGATTTGATTGTCTGCTCTTGAATTGTTTTCTTGTTTACCTTCAATCATAGTGCAATAAAAAATTCAGCCTGTTTATCACTAATTTGACATGAGAGCTTTTGAGAAGGCCCATATTGAAATACAACTTATTTTGTTTAAAGGCAATATTTAACATGACACTCACTTTCAAAAGCAATCAAATTATCGCTGTAGATACAAATTGACATTATTCAAATGTTCTTGAAAAGAAATAAAACAAAACATGCTATTACAAAAGCAGAACCTATTGTTTCCTTTTACTACAATCATTTCATATGCAAAACCACTTGAAGCTTTCTGGTGAAACCATTGTCTATTAAAACCATACAAACCTATTTTTTACCTTAATAAAGCAAAAGTAATGAATTACTTACTTCTGACTGTTTTCTGGTTGCAGAAGCAGTCATGAAGTCTTAAATTATAAGGAAAAATCTTGGTGAACAAAAAACAAGAGTTACAAAAATAACCATTTTGGCAAAAAAAGATGATTACTAAAAATTCAGAGTGTTATAAAACTTAAAAAAATTAAGCTAATAAAGATGTTGAACTTTAATTATGTTGTGATAGTTATTGTATCAGGTGACTCACACAAATGTAGATTATACTATCAAAGTTGATGCATTTATCAAAGTTGATGCATTTGACATTATTAATGATCAAATATGTGTACATATTGTCAAGAATGTTTCTACATTATATTTGGGCAACATCTGTTATTTGACATGATAGTATATAGTTGATGATAATAAACAAATCATTTCCAGACATACTTATTTTGTCCTAGGTATGCTAGGTGATGAAAATAAATATTAGGCCCACTCTTGGAAAACAGGGTTAAATGCAAGTAGGTAAAGTGATATCCCAGATTAGCCTGTGCAGTCTTCACAGGCTAATCAGAGGCGAAACTTTCAGTTGTGATGAAATATTTTGTTTAAAGGAAGTCTCTTCTTAGCAAAAATCCAGTTTAGGCGGAGGGTGACGTCCCTGATTAGCTTTACATGCATTAAACCCTGTTTTTTGCCAAAGGGAAGCTCTAAAACATATGAGTCATGTTCTGAGAAAACTGGGCATAATGCATGTGCGTAAAGTGTCGTCCCAGATTAGCCTGTGCAGTCTGCACAGGCTAATCAGGGACGCCACTTTCCGCCTTAATTGGATTTTTGCTAAGAAGAGACTTCATTTAAACGAAAAATTTCATACAAGCGGAAAGTGTCGTCTCTGATTAGCCTGTCTGGACTGCACAGGCTAATCTGGGACAACACTTTACGCTCATGCATTATGCCTAGTTTTCTTATAACACGACTCATATGATGCAACCTTTCAGAGTGGACGCGCTGCGTTGCTTGACAGGACTTGAGAAGCTTCAGTGCCTACGTCTGCGAGACCAGACGACTGGTCTGAGCAACCCCGTCTGTCTCAACATTAGATACGTGGCAGACGTCGGCTCTATGTTCCCACATTTGACCACACTCGATGGTAAGTTATAGTATACGCTTCTAACAACTCATTGTAGTAGGAGCGAATGTATCAAACGTATCCTTATTTTGCTTATTTCCATGCCCTTTCAATCCATATCACCCAACCTATAGTTAAGCAGGACCTACTTTGGGCAGGTTATGACATAAATGGTAAATTTCTTGGTCTTCATTCTCTAGTTCAGGATGTTTAAAAATGTTTTTGTGATGACACTCATCCCAATTTTGTAATTTCAATTAGCAACAAATGTATTCTGACGACAAAGGGATATTTATACAGTTTGTGCTTATCTTTGCCCATATCAACCAAACTTTCTTATATCATGACATAATTTTTTTTTTTAGTTAGCATGTATTAACCCTAAGAAACAATATAACATATATCATGACATAATTTTTTTTTTAGTTAGCATATATTAACCCTAAGAAACAATATAACACATCAATAAGTAATTGTTTTGCATTTACTCTGACATGCTTACATTTACAAATATGTTTAAGAACATCAATTTAAAATGTGGATGGTTTATGTCATTAGTTAAAAACAATTTTAAGGACAACTAAACTGCCATATTTAGTATGGACTTTGGCAAATTCATTAAGAAGATCATGGTATAAACAGCCTTGATTTAGCAATTTCTAAGTCAGTTTAAGATTACTGTCATTGAAATCCGTAACTCAACTTAGGAACAATCAAATATTGAACTAATTGTGAAATACACATCTCATGAAAAGGACCTTTAGGAGCATTACCAATCTGGAAAAGGAATTTCCAATATCATAAAGGCAGAATTTCACTTTTTTTATAATAGTAAGATGTAAGTCTGGGAATGAAGCATCAGTGAAGATGAACACACCTTATAAAGAAAAATATTATTTATGTTTAAATAACATCTACGCATCTTCCAGTAAGATTAAAATACTGATTTAAAAGATGACTTACACAAAAAGGCATTCCTTTATTTAGCAATAATCTCAACGCAATAATGATATTGATGAATCCAACATGAGGCTTATAATTATAGGTTTATATTAGTTTTTACTGGGGAAAGACACTAATTGTAAATATCTCGAGTAATAATTATTTCTGGCGGGTGATTGTTAAAAAGTTTAATTTTACCAATGATGTGACAACTGAAAACTAGATGGCTTAACCCATTTATGCCTAGCGTCTAGAAAAAAGGCCTTGGCAAACAGCGTAGACCCAGATAAGACGTCGCATAATGCAGCGTCTCATCAGGGTCTGCGCTGTTTGCTTAAAGGAATTTCTGTAAGAAATATTCTAATTATAGAAATAAATATACGAGACATCCCTTATTTTGGAAATAAATTGATCCAATTAAGAAGGATGGGAGAGTCCACTAGGCATAAATGGGTTTAGGTTATATTCTGATGCCAAAGGTCAAACTACAGCACGTTATTACGACTTGCTAAAGCTGTAACACCTCTTTATATAGGATTTTAAGGGAATGACCAGTAGGCAAACCAGTCCTGTCAACCTATACTGTATGGCGCACCAAAGGGGTCGAAACTTTAACTTTTGCTGCAGCAGAAAAAAATGCTTCTTGAACAGCATTTAAATGCTGCTCCAGCAGGAAATTGCTGCTCGAGCAGCATCTAGATGCTGCTTGGGCAGCAATTTTTAGATTATGGCATCAGCCAATCAGAATCAATTTACACATAGGCATAAATCATGTAACATTGGAGGAATTTATCAACTAAATTTGCATGTTCCTGCATGACTTATAGATTTTAAAGCTTAATTATTATTTTATGAACAACTACGAAAAAAGGATGAGAATTTAATAATAATTGATTAAAACACAGATTATGAGTTTGTTGCAGTTTTTCTAAAGTTATTGTCAGGTCTATTGTCAGGTCAATTTCGTTTCCGTAGAGGTTGCTTATGTCGTCCGTTTGTAAGCTCAAATTTGATTGACTGATGGGTTCAATGGCTTATTCTAAAAATAAATGCTGGTCGAGCAGGATTGTTCTGCTGCAGCAGAAAAAATTGCTGCTCGGGCAGGAATTTTGCTGCTCGAGCAGCATTTTTTTTCTGCTGCAGCAGAAGTTTAAGTTTCGACCCCTTTGGTGCGCCATAATACTGTGCACAAAATAAGATTGCTACCTCTAAGATCAAGTTCATACTTGAAGATCAAAGTAAAAAAAGCTTTAGTGTCACATAGCTTCAAGTATGTGAATGTACTAAAAACTGCATTGAAGGTTTTGAATTTTTTGAAGGATTTTTTTAAAGGATTTTGACACACATTTTAACCAAACTTAACAATTGAATTTGTTTAGTGAAAGAAACAGACTGCTTTTTACAAGGCATGTGTCATGCTTTGAGGACAAATGTGAAAGTAAAGCACTTTCTACTCCATTAATGTCAAAGCGATGTGTTGTGTATGAATCATATTTTGTTATAGTGCCTATTGCACATTATATTGGTCCAGTTTGAAACTCTTCAATGTCTGTGGCTAACCTTCATAAAAACATAAACATATATATTTTTTAGGTGAAAGGATACAAGGGCGAGGCAGTGAGGTATTCCAAATGTTTAAACACATCAACGATGCTGTTGCATGTAAGTTATTTTTTAAATTCTTTTTTTGTCCCCTACCAGTGTTTCACCAGAAGGGACTACATGTTTAGCTTCCGTCCGTCTGTGATTTTTAAAAGAAGCACTACAGACTTGATGACGAAACTTTTTGTATTTATATTTTAAAAACAAGATTTAAGAATGATGAAAATTATCACCTGTGCAACCACAGAGGTTAGTTGAAGAACACAATGGTCCCCATGTAATAAAAACATGAAAGTAAACTGTAATTGAGCAATCCATGGTATAAGCCATCTTTTAGTTATATAACTGCCTCTCATTTTTAGCTACGTCCTCAATTTAGATTAAGGAAACAGTGACTTATTTTATAGTTTATTATGAACAGACCTATATTGTTTAGAATCAAACTTTTTGTTTCTTCAGTTAGAACCAAAAATCCCTCAGCCTTCACTGCTTTTTTAGGATTTTTGATCGGAGGGCTAGGACTTTCATGAAAGGGGTAATTCCATTAACATGCTTTGCATAAGTTTTCCTACACAGAAATGTGTATGGTGTCTTCTTCCAGCAATATTATACAGCATCGTCTAACTAGTTTTAGGTTTACAGTGGACAATCGTCCATTTATGAGAATAGTAAAACCTGTTGAACATTTTAAAAGTTGTGTGTTTTATTTTCACCCAGTCAGCATAAAAATTTGGTTTTTTTTTTCACACAGTCAGCATGAATCATACTTATAGCATAACCAAATTGTGTTCTTATGATATCTCCACTTAGTTTGAAAATGATTCTGGTCCTTTGACATAGCATCAAGGGGCTTGGGACTTTTTCTGCCCTTGTAAACACTACATGCTCATTATAGTTCTCAGGTGAGCACCTTGGGGCATATAGCTGTCTAGTCTAAGGTTGGGGAATCATTATTGTATGTATTTCCCCTTATATTGTTTCATTGGAGTCTCATCTTTGCTAAAATCAAGTATACATAAAAAGTGTTGTCCGTGATTAGCCTTTGCCAACCGCTTAGGATAATCTGGGAAGACACTTTAAGCACATGATTTAAGCCCCGTTCTCCCAGAGCGCGGCTCTTATGAATAATTGTCTCCTGCAGGCCGGTCCGATGAGTCTGAAAGCACACACTATGCCATAGAAGAATGGGTACCAGATAGCTTCTGGGAGCCCTCGACCAAGTTTGACAAGTCCTTGATGGGAGATGCACAGCAGCAACTGGAGGGTACACACACTGATTGTCTTGTTAGTGGGAGGGTACTGTACACAAAAAGAAGTCATATTCTCGTTCTTTGGGGAATTGGGCCATGGCTCTTTTAGGAAGCGAATTTTAACACGTAATTCCTTGAATGGGAATATTCAAAATGTTTAATGTACTCAAAAACGAATATCCAGTTGCTTTTAATAATAAGTATTGTTTAAATTAAACACATTTTACCTTTTGATAACATTTAAGTACCTGTTTTATTATACCATACATAAACATACATTAAAAACTCCAATTTTTGAAAAATTTGAAAAAAGGACTGATGTATGCCCTGATATAAGTTGTTAAACTGCAGATCTGCTGAAGTCGTGTCAACGTCTGTCTAGTGTTGCTGAAGAGAAACTCCAACAGCTGGGTTCTTGAGGACAGTTGGCTACAAGAGGAAAAAACTGGCCTAGGACACTACAGCTTACCATCCACCAGGTCTGCTGGTCTGTCTGCATCTCTAAGCTTACTTTTGTGCTATATTCTAGTAGAGTTGTATTTTTATTAATACAGAATTATGACAAATAAATAACTTAAAATGACCATGAAACAAACAGCAAACAACTGACTACTGTTACTTTTATGTCATAATGTGGATCACAATAAGAAACAAAAACTTTGAGGCAATTCTAATACATGAATGTAATTAATGTTTTTAAGAATATTGCATGATCTGGGATCAGATGAAACAAGCTGGATCAGACAACATCACATACCTAACGCATTGTTTACTATAGTGATGCATTTTAAATGTTTTTAAAGCAAATAAGTACATGTGGTTATATATTAATTTATTAATGACTTGCACATGATTGTTTATTATTAGTAGCAGTTGTATTATGTAGTTATATCTATGTTAAGAAAAATGATGCAAAATATATTACAATAGTGTACTTATTTCTTGATCATACCTTGTTGATCATCATGAACAGAAATTGTCAATACATATTCAATGATGAGATACAATATGCAGTATTTAAGTTAAAGATAATACATGGTTGTTTTTGAGATCCATCCCTATTATCGAAATGTATTTTAAACCACGCTATTTTTTTTTATAGCGTTTGTATGGAATGCTAACCACTCTGACCCAAAACCCGATTTACGAAATCGTAATCCTGCCGTAGCAAATTATTTTATTCCTATCGAAATTAACAATTATGAATGACAAACACACAATCCGAAATAAGTTTATGATTCTTTCGATGCTGTCAATTTTTTTTTTTAAATACTGCTAAAACCACCATGTCAAAATTGTTGTCCCTAAAATCCTGAAAGAAACTAGATAGTATGTTTCGTCTGAGAAATGACGTTACAATAGTTACCTCATGTAAATTGCATAATCAAGTAAATGAAAATGATAACGGAATCCGGATAGTGCCATCTATAATCTCGCACTTCTTTCATCAAGGGCGTCACTAGACACATGAAGCGATACTTGATATCTTTCTTGACAGTCGCAGCGACGCACAATATTTTTCTTGACAGTCGCGGCGACACTCAATATTTTTCTTGACAGTCCCGGCGATGCACGATATATTTAACACGATATATCGCCCTTGTGTATTTTTTGGGCTATGTACGTGGTTAAGAATTTAGCGAATGTTGTTTGACACTAATAATTGTGTGAATGTACAAAACCTTTACATAATTATATTTTTTTCCAAAGTAAATAACTGCATTTTATTCGCAAATGATTTGCAATAGCAATACCGATATAATCAATTCTGGCTAGTCTCCTTAATGTAAAGTTCATGTAAAGAACATGTGATAATAGCTTTCTTATTATGCCCCCATGCGAAGAAGAGGGGGTATATTGTTTTGCTCATGTCGGTCCGTCGGTCCGTCTGTCCATCCACCAGATGGTTTCCAGATGATAACTCAAGAACGCTAAGGCCTAGGATCATGAAACTTCATAGGTACATTGATCATGACTGTCAGATGACCTCTATTGATTTTCAGGTCACTAGGTCAAAGGTCATGGTCACAGTGACTCGAAATAGTAAAATGGTTTCCGGATGATAACTCAAGAATGCTTAGGCCTAGGATCATGAAACTTCATAGGAACATTGATCATGACTGGCAGATGACCCCTATTGATTTTCAGGTCACTAGGTCAAAGGTCAAGGTCACAGTGACTCAAAAAAGTAAAATGCTTTCCGAATGATAACTCGAGAATGCTTACGCCTAGGATCATGAAACTTCATAGGAACATTGATCATGACTGGCAGATGATCCCTATTGACTTTCAGGTCACAAGGTCAAAGGTCAAGGTCACAGTGACTTGAAGCAGTAAAATGGTTTCCGGATGATAACTCAAGAATGCTTACGCCTAGGATCATGAAACTTCACAGGAACATTGATCATGACTGGCAGATGAACCCTATTGATTTTCAGGTCACTAGGTCAAAGGTCAAGGTCACAGTGACTCGAAATGGTAAAATGGTTTCCAGATGATATCTCAAGAATGCTTACACCTAGGATCATGAAACTTCATAGGTACATTGATCATGACTGGCAGATGACCCCTATTAATTTTCAGGTCACTAGGTCAAAGGTCACAGTAACTCAAAACAGTAAAATGGTTTCCTGATGAAAACTCAAGAATTATTTGGCCTAGGATCATGAAACTTCATAGGTACATTGATCATGACTGGCAGATGACCCCTATTTATTTTCAGGTCACTAGGTCAAAGGTCAAGGTCACAGTGACAAAAAAAATATTCACACAATGGCTGCCACTACAATTGACAGCCCATATGGGGGCATGCATGTTTTAAAAACAGCCCTTGTCTTAAATTGCACATTTGTTTGTGTTCTGTCTTCCTGGGTATGATAATACACGTTTTTGCATTGTTGTTTGTCAACTGCATCTTGGTCTGCATGTACGTATTTGAAATATTTTCATTTATATGGACAGGCTTCCACCCATAAACTTTGTCAAGCGAAATTATGCCAGTGTTAGTATGTGGGAACAGAACTAATTAACTAATTAAAAGACGTCGTCACAATCTATATACCAAATAAATAAAAATCACAACTAAGGCTTGGATGCATCTTGAAGTAGATTCACATTTATAGGTTATACAAAAGTTGTTTTCGGGAGGTATTGGATTTTCCTTGAGTCGGATCATTATTCTTACTGTATTATTTTAATGCATATGTCTCTCGAATAACGATAATAGAAACTTCTGAACAAACATTTCGTGTTAATTTAAATGCACACGTATTGAGTATGATTGTTTAAAATATATATTCATTAAAGTCATTCTATGCTCCCTTGACAACGATTGGTTATTAATATTATTTGATATATTATTTGATTATAAAATATGTTTGTCTATCAAAGTTGCCTGTTACCACATATTGTCGAGTTATAGAACTGTTTGATAAATCCGTTAAAAACTCTTGAATTGTTACATAAGGTGCAAAAACAATAGGTTGCAGATTCATTTTTGGTGTAGTTTAATTGATCATTAATAAGTAAAAAGTAATGATGCATGGTAGTTTTTCTCCAGTTAGCTCAGTTGAAAGAGCGGTGGATTACAAATCCCAGAATCGTGGTTTTCATTCCAAGGCCGCAAAAATTATTTCAACGGCTGATCTTATTTAAGTCTGATTGAAGCAAGGCTGTTGTTAGTTAGTGGCGTTCACAAGTTAGTGCACAAATTACTAACACTACTGGTTTATTAGCTAACACTGGGAATGTTCGAGTATGAAAACTGAACCCGTTAATATAACTAAAACCTATGGGAAACAGCGAGACAAATACACTTAATAAACACAAACAAGTTCTTGACTCTAGATACGACGTAAATGTATCACAAACTAAACAATGCAACCTTTTGTGTAGTTTAATTCAAGATGGTACGCGGGTTCTTTTGACAATACATGCGTTTTATGGATTTTGTCTTTATTGTTTTTAGTGGTATTCAAATAAATATTAATTTAACACCATTTGCTCAGTTTAATCTTACATTACAAAACACAATTCTTTAATATGACATTAAGAAAAACAAGCTTATTATGTAAAGTACATTTTAATAGGCATGTCATTTGAAACATAATTATTTACAAAAGTACATGATTTAATCTGAAAATATGTTTATAAATTACAGGCAACAAAATGTCGTGGTTGATAAACATTCAAATTTATTAATCAATAACCAAACTGTAATTTAGGGTCGAAAACGTAGAAACTTGTATTGTTTACATTAACTGTTCTGCTGCACTCTGTTTACCCGGATTTACATTTGGTCAAACCATTTTGACAGATGGTATACGCCAACGTCTGTCGCTCATGAGCTGTAAGTCATTTAAATTGCATTATTAACTGGGGGCTAATTTCATTCCTTAGGTGTATTAAAATATCCATTTGCATCCATGTTCATAACATAAAAAGCTACTATTTGGCACATCTTCATAGGAAGGAGTTTCCTTTTAACAATGTTATAATAACATAATCGAATGTCATATATTTAATTGATATTTCATCTTGTACTAGGATATCACAATTCCAGAAGGTATGCAACCCACGGGAATATATTTACACATATGTTCATTTGTTTATTTCACCGCACAGGTGGTTTCGTGATCAAGAGTTGCTGTCTGTTGTGTCATCAGTATCTATAAATATATTGGTACGATTATCAATTTAAAAAAGATATCGTTTCGATGAATAGTACATTCATGTCAGAGTTTTAATGAAATAGCCTGAAAGGTGTTTATACACGAGCACTTAAGTAACCTTAATAGTATACAAGTAAATTACGAGTTTCAAATCCATGCATCGTAATAAAGATTACGTGTATTGTTAAATGTAAGCTGACTTTATTGACAATGGTATAAGAAAGAGATTTGGCTGTTATTTTTGCGAACAAATTATTTAAAAAATGCATTTAAAATCTTTTTGACGACCGAAATGTATTCATATCACATCATTTGTATTCATTTATTCATTTCAATTCAGCTTGTGTTTTTTTCCTAAAGTTGTTCAGCATTAGTAAAAGCTCGTTAAATCTTTTAATATACATTTTTAAAAATTGAATTTCCTCAACGTTCATTCTTAATATTCATTTTTAAATTAAGCAATGTGTTTATTAAGGTCTAAACGGCACCATCAAACTTTCTTTTGTCATAAGGAAAGTGATAAAATAGTGAATCTTGATGTACACGAAAACCAGCCATTTTAAACGTTTCTTACCTACAACGTTCCTATTTTTCTTCTTGACTTTGCTGTAAAGAGGCATGGCGGAGATGGAACATATTGAGGCCGGAGGATCTGTTCTGTAGTGAATTAGATCAACAGTTAATAATAAGCGGCTTATTTGTTTAAACATCGTCATAAAACAACTGGCATTTGCTATAATACAATTAATTTATTCATCTTATAAGTGACTTATTTCTGTCACCAAATAAGCGTGCTCATAAAAATTAGTAAAATCAAGTATACACTTGTTTTCATACTTACGTATTCCAATGGTTCTGTGGACCTGAAATTAGCAAAACGCGATAAATTAATATAGATTGACAGAATAATAAATTGAAAAATAACCATTAGACACTCGTAAAGCGGTAAGAAATTCACATATATATGCCAATATGTTTGTTTAATATCACGGTAAAACGGCGTATAAAAAGTTGATTTTTCAACGATCTACATATTTTATCTTATTGATACTACCTTTGTTTTTCTTCTCCACTACTGAATAAAGAGGGTCTTCTTCGAAGGAGACACCCGATTGCTCTGGTACACATATTTGTTTTTTCCTCACCGTTGAGTACATGGGGTCGACATTTTTCGCAAGTGAATATATTCCGTTGTCTTTGTTTATAACTGAATAAAGGGGATCGTCGTTGTTGCTTCTTTTGGAACCGCTGTGTGAAAAAGTATTGGTTTCCACCAAGTACAGTGGATTGTTTGATGCTATATGATGAATGTCATCCATCGCTTTTGAGTATAGTAGATCATCATTTACACACGTTGTAACAGTGTTACCTGGTCTTAACAGTGGGTTTTCGTTGTGCTGTATTTTGCCTAGTTGCCTGTCCTTTTTAGCGGTTGCAGATTGCTCGGCCATGCTGTCTATATCTATGTACAACGGATCGGCAAGTGTGCATTCATCCCTTTAAACGTAATAATATTAAGTATCACTTTGATAAAAAGTCATATGATCATTTCGTTATTTTCTTACTAAGGCACACACTCATCAACAACTTAGGTGCGCTAAGGACACGGATAATAGTCGCTCGTTTTCTACGCACAGATTAGTACTCGAGTTGAAATTATTCGAAATTGTTGTTTTAATTCATACAAGTAAAAACAGTATGATATAACACCTAAAATCTGAATAAAACTTGTAGTAAACTTACCCATGTAGGGTAAAGCCACAGGCACCTTCTTCTACAATACATGTTTGTACTAGCTGCATAATATATTAGCAAAAGCTGACATACAAAGATGTTATTTATGTAAAATGAGATATATTCTCATTTAGAGAACGTGTAAATGCATAATTTGCTTAAGATGTTTTCAACTGTATAATTGTCTACAAATTGCTTTATTATCGTTTTAAGCAGAAATTACTTAAAAAAATACTTTTTACTTATTTATGATCTATATAAAGCAGTTAAATACAAATGCCAAAAAGAGTTAAGAAAACTTTACCGATGTTTTTATTGTTTTTGACGCTACTGTATGATGAGTCTTCATCGAGAGAAAGGACGAACATGAAGTCATTGCTTCCTTTAGTCTTGCCACTTGATAATTCACGAATTGAAAATATATTCAATGAATTCAATTATACATGTGTATTAGTGATGATAACAAAAGCTATAATTTCAGTTAGTTATATTTAAACTTAATGTGTGTGATACTTGTCTAACTTGTGGACAGATTAAACAAAACAACTTAAAACGTCTAGAAGTAAATAATTACCTTTGTGGTTTTGAATTAATACCTGAAAAAAACATTGTTTTTGTGATCAGTTAAATACATATATATTATTTTCAGATATGATTTGAACAAAATATTTGACATACGCTTATGATCAAAAATCAAATTAGTATGTTATGCGCACTAGTCTTTGAACGGAAAAGTCCTATTTTTGAATACTATATAAAATCATTTTATTTTGTGGCACCTGTACAATTCAAAACCCAAAATGTCTCCCTTTCTTCTAGACGGTATTGATTGTATTATGCAAGTGATAAGACAAGTTACTTCTTTATATCACTCTATGCCATGATAACAAAATAATATTAATCGTTTAAGTACCTGCATACTTTGTTGCCTTCTCTTTTACACGGTTGTACAAAGGGTCATTATCAATACATTCGTCCAAGTCTACATCTTCTTGCTGATTAGCATTTAATTTGCCGCTAATTAAAATGAAGTGTTTTGTATGTTGAAAGTGAAATAAGCCTATTTTAACATACAAATAACAATTTCCAAAATTAAGAATGTAAAAATGACAAGCAAATCAAAATAATGCGTTGGAACATCAGTTGTGTGACATACTACTGAGTATGAGCTGATTAAGCAATTAATAGCAGAATTTAAATGCAATTTAAATGTTTTTCCGATATAAGAAAAGTTACAAGAAATGATAGAGAAGACAACAATAATGAAAAGATAACCATATCTGCTTATGTGGGGCTGTAAAACAAAAACAACAACAAAATGCTATAAATAATCTGACAGAAAAAGATGCTTACAACAATATCATAACTTCGGGATTGTTAACATGGTTAACCTAACACATACAATTTGGTTCAATTTATTAATGACTTTAATTCTGAAATGTAATTTTTATGCCCCCGGTAGGGTGGCATGTAGCAGTTGAACTGTCCGTCAGTATGTCAGTCTGTCCGTCCGTCCGAAAAAAAACTTTAACGTTGGCCATAACTTTTGCAATATTGAAGATAGCAACTTGATATTTGGCATGCATGTGCATCTCATGAAGCCACACTTTTTGAGTGGTGGAAGTTTAAGGTCAAGGTCATCCTTCAAGGTCAAAGGTAAAAAAAATCAAAGCGGCGCAGTAGGGGGCATTGTGTTTCTGACGAACACATCTCTTGTTTATTTATATTTTACTTTTTTCTTGATTAAGAAAACACACAAAGTTTATTGCTAAAATAATTTGCCCGACTTGGATTTGTTGCATTTATACAAACCTGTTGTTGGTTGACGCATAGTTCCTCGTTCCCGTTGGGCTGAATTACAATGAGGGAAGCTATCATTGTTAGATTCAGCCGCCATGTTTATGTTTCCATCACCGGGAGCATTCTCGTCCGAAGACATTTGTTCGGCAACATGTTTTCCTGATCAATTGTTTAAGGGATTATTTTATTAAAATGAGGGTAACATATTATAAGCTTTCTACATGTCAACAAATTTTGTTTAAAATATTACGAGCTATGTATTATGATAACAATTCATTTAATTTCGAGTAAATTGTGTTGGAAAAACATACTAATCTTTTTTGAAACATATGACTGGTCAAGAATTTGATTAAAATATATATATCTTGTAAAGTTATTTTGCAGATCCTAATTTTTCTTAAATAGTGTCGGCCCACTGTACATAATAAAATCCTCAATTATAGTAAATTTTTCATTTATGCCGTTTGATGATAAAAATAATATCATAAATTGTTTGTTCTATGAGAAATAAGTTAAAAACACATGACCCAGATGGCCTTAATTCAAATTACGTCTCGCAGTTGAATAGCATATGAAAATGTGTTCAGTATCTTATGTTGGACAACGATTGCATGGGAATATTTCTTCAAATCCGAAACTTATAAATATCCATTCATTAATACGTGTACCATAAATTGCCGTACCTCCTAAGTATGATATCAGTTTCTTCCTATATATAAACATAAAGAGTCCTAAGTCAAACACCACGAACGGTCCGGCAATCATAAGAGCTAGCTGGGTTACTGAAATAAAAAAGAATGTAAACAGAAATATACAAGACGATTTTTCATTTAGCAAACAACGAAGATCTGCATAATTAATGATTTGTTTTATGTGCATGTAATCATGTTTGATTATTTGAAATTTACAGAATTCACTTATGCCGAGTTTAATGTTGAATAATTTCCGTTCATGTATCGTGCTTTCATCTTCTTTAGGTCAAGCGTTCTATCGTCATCATAAAGACCATTGACAATTTGCCATAAACAAAACTTGCGGAAGGTAAGCACAATTGATTTCCTGAAAATGTATCGTGGTTTCGGTACTCCTTCATTGTTATTGTTACATCTTACGACCGTTACTTGCTGCGTTTGTAACACAATTGAATCGAATAACGCCCTTTCGATGTTATGCTTCCGTTTACTTACTGTCTGGTTTTTTGTATGATCCGCCATGTTCATTTTCCTCAACATTGTTTGTATGCTGAATTGTAGTGTTTTTTAAGCTTTCAATCGTGCCATTTTCTGAAAGTTTGCAATAATTTATAAACCTTATTTTAACACATTATTTTTAGTAAGTTAGTATATAAGTATATTTCTTAAACGCTTATGTTTACATTTAAATATGAACATGTGCAAACCAAGCAATTAAACGCACATTTTATTCATAAATCAATCAGTATCACGAGGTTAAAAGAGCTTGTAACATTTTTCACCTTCGCAAGGGATTACAGAGTTCTACAGATAACATATTTGAGAAATTAAATAGAAATTTCAAGAAAACAGTCATTTTTAGGAGGATTATCACGTTTCACAGTTATATTTTTTACAACCCCGACCCATTCAAAAAACTGCTTAATTGTAGCCGTACAAAGAAATATTGTTCGTATTTTGAACAAATTATGAATAGCATTTGATAACGGATATCATAAACAATATTACAACAAATATTTTATTTTTTCGAAGAGGGTTTAGGGAGTTAAACCCTTTCAAAAGCAGTTCTGACACAACTAAGTCCTTTAATATCGCTTGATATTTTTCTAATGAGAAGTAGTCGAAATATACCGAAAACATGCCAGCAAATGCAAATTGAAAATAACTTGACTTAAAAAAATCGGTCGGTTCATCGCTTTTAAAAGGAAAACCACCTTTCTAATACAACGATTTCAGACACTTCACTACTTAATAGCCCACAAGAGCTACACACAATTCACTTCCGCAGATCAAAACGCAAATATATACACATATTACCTTCCACCTCATTCAAAACTGCCGCTGTTTCTTCCTTCATCCCATAAGCTGTAGTTGAAAATGACGTTATACTTTCTTCGGTTACGTGCTGAGGAACATTCGTCGTTGTACATTCCTCGCTGTTTTCGGTTTCTATGACGGTTATATATGTAAAATAATGATGTCCAAAACTACTGTAAAATAACTTTGTATGGAAATATTTTGCAATATTATGCTGCAGGCTACAAGTTGTACCTCAGTTATAAAAACATGCACATTATTCAGTTTTTACACGCTTAAATATTTTATTTTGTAAGTATTGTAAACCGTTTGAAAAAATAGGCTTACCATGCACAGTTTTGTTGCTAAAATGTGTAGCTCCAACGAATACACCACACCACCATTTGTCCCCAGGTTTTGCAATAATGCCATCGGATAAGTTGCATATGACACGCTTAATTTCGCCACACCTACATTGAGTTGTACTATTGAGGGCCGTTACATTGCATGTTTTTTTCCTGTCATCAATCTTTGCCATATTTTGCGTATTTTCGGAACCATTTCGGGATCTGTATACTGTCCAAACTGTGGAAGTCACATTACTCATACTGCACGAAACTTCCAAGGTTGTTCTACATATCTGCCGTATGTCAATTAGTGGTTCAAGCTTCACTGAAATGAAATGTAATTTTTCCCGACGTTTAAACGTGAATAGACATTGTTGTTGTTTTCTTGCGTATTTCAACTGTCAAACCATACAGCCAAACGCTGGCAGTGCATGATTAATCCCGTCTAAATGACATTGTGTCACTATCAGATGTTGCAGTTGAATGTACTCAGGAATAATTCTTTCGATTATTATGAAACCGTCTCGCATGGGTTTTCATATTGATTCATACAATTTAACCTAATAAGAAAATCACTTTCTAGTTGTTTTGTCGGACGCTATTTCAACAGCATTGAAAAAAAAGATCATTTAGAATAATACAAATACACAGAATGCATGCGGCGGGAAAACAAAATATATGTGACCCAACAATATAAATACATGTTCTTCAACTGAACAGTTCATGCTTCTAACATATTTTCAATCTGATCATATATTATGTTAAAGAATACCGTTAATGTAAATGCTTTATTTGTATTCAATTTAAATTCAATATAAGCTATTTTATGCTCTTTATCATTTTCATGAAACATTTATTGACATCGACAAGCCGTAATTTTTCATAGCGATTCTTTGTCGGACGAAACATTTGCGAGTTTATCCCAATTAGCTCTTGATAATTCGAATGTTGTACATAAACAGGGTGGTAAAACGTGTTGAAACAGCTTAACAATTGAAAGATAATACAATTATTGAAGACGGTTTTCAAATACTGATTAAGACTTAAGCAAATCACGTGTAAGCTGAGCCGTCTTTAAATTATTTTAAATGATTGAACTCAATTTGACATCATCAGTGGAGAAACTGCTCTTATCATCCGTTACCGTTTGCCTTCTTAATACATAAAGGACGCAAAACAAGACACATTCAATAAATCAAATTAACATAGTGTGTCTAAGTATATCTTTCATTCGGGGATTACACCTTGGCATAATTATAAGTTTTGTTTATTTCAAATTTCAATTGTATCAATAGCACTGATATCACGTTAAGGTCTAACATATTGCTATTTGGAACAAATTATTACAGCTACACAAAACGCGACAAACCGTTTGGTTTTCAATATTTCGGTGCTATTATCTCTAAAAATGTGAATTTAGCAATATAAACCAATCGTCAGTAAGGCGAGGCTCATTTTTTTTCATTTCTTTTTAATAATAGGAATTTGGTCAGAAAAAAACGTTCATTTGAAGAGAAGAAAACAAAGGTTAAATCTATAATAGTACATTTATACACTAAAATTATTTTTAGCACCGGTTATTATAGACCAGTTGACGAGTGACGTCACGCGCACCTGCAAAGTTTAGACTCCGCCCACTGGTTCGCAAAAAGAGGTAGAATTCATATAAGCGCATATAGAGAATGTTGACAAAATCATCGTTTTTAAGGATAATCATGCACAATATCAAATATAATTTTACTAATTATGTCTTAGTAAAACATTAGCATGCAAGAAAATGCATATTTGGAACGATTATATTGTTGTTATTATCCCCTCTAAACAACATGATACATAATTATGTATAATATTGTTGGATCTGGATCTGGATTGGTACACAGCAGGACCTTTAGGTATGCGCGCTGCGGGTGAGAGATGGGAGTGACTTACATTTTGGATTTTATTTAATCACTGAAATTCATCACTGAAGTTACGGTATGATCTCATTTGATATAGATGTACATGATTGTATCAAGCAACATAATTAAATAATTATCAGTATAAAGTACTGTCATGATTTCAGTATCATTTAAATCATTTCAGTCAAGTTTATCATTCATATACATTAGTTTTGTAAATATTATCAATATAAGTATACTAGATGCAAACATATTTGAAATAATACAGTTTGATATACTGTTTATAATGTAACTACACATCCAAGCAGTCCATCAAACCATTGCAACAGAGCCACCTGGTGTGCCAACGCACCAGCAGACAAGTCAAATGCCTTCTGACTTGCATTTTACTATTTATAACATCTACATTAGTTAGAGATACATGTTTACATTTGTATGTGTTTGAAAAAATGTATAATCTTTAATAACATCATCTGACCATGCATGTCCTAGATTTCAAAATCAAGGCCCTGGTCTGACACATTGGTAACATTAACGTAAAACTGTTACCAGTCTTCTGAAATTAATTTTTATTGAACTATGTAATGAAATCTAAATCGGGCACTGATTTTTCTTGTTTTAAAACAGTCATATATCAGTTGTGGCCTCTCGGTAATGACACATTTTTGCTTACTTGTCACAACTTTAAAACTTTCCACACTTCTATAATAGCAAATCTGGATTTAGGTGATCTTCAATGGTACATTTACACTTTAGCTCTGTCACAAGAGTGCTGGTCAAGTCACATATTTCAATCTACTATCTAGGCCATGTCAAACTGAAAGTGTCAAAGACAAATGAAAGATGGGTTCATTAACTATTGTCCCATTGTTTACTACTGCTGTGAGTTTTTATATAATATAACTGATGACCATCATGTGAGAGAAAATTCACATTATCTTAGAATATCAGGTTTAGCAGCCTTTTAGATAACAAAGTTGGCTAGTTTTCAATGTCGCTTCTGGGGATCAAACCCGCAGCACAACCTCCTGCAATCAAAGACGACACTCTACCACTAGGCTTTTAGGAAGATTCTGAAATTTTTCGATCCCTCGTCAGAGCAACCAAACCAAAAATTAAGTCAAATATTGCCGACTCGGTATTATTGAGTCAGTTCATGAGAGATAATGGAAGATGCAACATCTCTCACGCCCCCTAGCATCGCCTTAAGCAGTATTCAATTCTCAACACGAAAGTGCTGGAGTCATTGATGCGGAGGGACCAGAAAAAACACTTGATTAATGTTCGAAATAAAATCATTTGATTAATGACACTACTATTATTTGAGCCAGGTCACAGGGAAAGGGCATTCTAATTAGTATCCAATTTAACTATTTGTTATTTTCAGAAAACCGTTTTTAAGCAAACAGCTTTCAAGCAAATGCAGGCTGATCTGGATCCAAACTGGCCACAATCGCTTTAATGTCTCTTTTACTGTGACACAGTTCATTTGACTTAAAAATGATATTAAATACTAAAATAGAAAGAAGAAATAATACAAACCAGTAATTTGAGTAAGACTTTGTAATCGATGTTTTCAGGACAGGTTGGTGATCTGCAAATCCCATGTGATATGTTGATATCGGGTATCATAGTCATTCAATAAGTCGCAAAATGCTCGAATATAATTTTCAAAGCAAAATGTGACTTAAATTTATAACTAAAAATACCAGTTTTGCCGTGTCAAGCTGTCAAGATCCAGAAAGTCCTGCATTCACATCGAATATATCCTTCGAATTCAATTCATTGTTGACATAAGCAGAGATTTAGTTAATAATTAACTCATATATCCTAAATGACAGTTGCCAAATAGCCAAACAAGCCGATGCATGCTGTAAGAAAGTTTTGACACGAGTGTAAACATTCTCTCATGGGCGCGGCCATTGTTGTATGTTGAGGCACGAACGACAACTCTGCTGGAGAATGTTATCAATGCTAATCAGCGAGATATGCCGATTAGAACGAGAGCGCCGATGGCGTTGAAAGCATAGTTGCAAGATACAGGGAAGTTGCTGCTGAAGTAAATGTTTAGGTCAAAATATACTTAATAGTTTCCTTATATGTTTCATAACCCCCATAACCACACCTTTTCTTGACGGGCATTCTAAGTTGAATCGATTTAAGCAATAAAAAAGATATGTCATGTTCAAACCAAAAAAGAATTCGACTCAAATCAAATTCGACTGTTTTTGCACCTCTTTTTCGGCCGTTTTCTACTGGATTGTAACCTTTTGCAGTACCATTTTTTACTTTAATCTCTAACTTTATCCTATTTCAAGTATTTAATAGTGAACACCTATGCTTACCCTATCAATATCTCCAAACGATAAAACCAGAACAACAGTCTTAAGTGTAAAACATGCCTTCGAGGAAAATATAATGATTTGTTTAGACAGGGACCTATACAGTATAGGTCCCTGGTTTAGAGAGTACAGATCATGACTCGATTATTCATGACTCGATTATTTAGTTTATTGTAACCTTAACAATTTCTGACATCACGAGTCGCCTCCCTTGTTGGTTCATGGTACCAAAATGTTCTATTTTTAGAAACGGTAATTCCAAATCGTGACGAATGTGAATGGTTACAAAATGACATAACTATGCAGACATTATTTCACGCATACCATTATGCAACCATCCGTTTTCTTTTCCGACTTGATACATTTACGGCATTCCATTTAATATTTACAGACACAACACTCGTCCAGAATTTGTGCGAATCCATTAAATTCGATGCCACATTTAAACCGTTAGCTCTACTCGTAACGTTAATTTCTGGCTCAAAGTAAAACATTTTAATTTCAATTAACACATCTCTGTTACTTTCAAACTCTACTTCATTTAATTCATAGAAAGGCAGGTCAGAATCCATGTCATAAATCAGAAAAATTCATCGTACTCCGCTATTTTTTTTACACATTTACAAAGAACGATAGTGCTTTATTCCACACTTCCTGTTGAGAATATGTTAATTTCTATTTATAATTAACCAATGAAATTCTACATATCCTTAAATCAGGGCCTAATGAATTTGAACTCTCCCAGAACAGTTAACAAAGGAAATAGAAAGTAGGTGTGAGATCACTATCAACCAGAACAGAATGGTTTTACGAACGAAATTTGTTTTAGTTTCTTAGGTTTTTTCACGTAAAACGGTCTTAGAAAAAATCACTAAAAACGGTGTCAGCAATATTCTTGGAAGAAAACGTTACAAAAACGTTTCTAAATAAAAAAAATGTTAGAATTACCATATACTATATTAAATAGATATTTCGTCTGATATTTGTTCAGGTAAGGCTTTATAATGGTCAACCGTTCCATGTCGGTTTTCGAAATGTAGCTCTAACATAAGCATAGTTGCGTAACCGCAACTATGCTAAAAAATCGAGTTATCTCAATCGGACTGGCTCGGTCTTTTACATAGCTCGCCATTGTGAAGAATGTTTTCATGGTATGATAACTTAGACGAGCTGCTGAAGCAGCATCGTCAACAATTAAGACGACATCTGAAATATCGTTTTCGGCACAAAACTAGAGAAACAACGCATAAGCAGCTATGAGTTTTGAAACATACAAACCTAACAAGCATAATTAACATATGTTAAACAATACTGTGATTTAGCGAGCAGCTTTGACTGGACAGAATCGTCCTATGCGAATCTTCAACCGGTCTTTCATTTATCTACGTATTGCGATTTTGTAATCAACTAGTACGTTTTAGTTATTTTAAAATGCCTGTTATTTGTAATTTGTCATAAATATGTTTTGAGCCGCCTCCAATGATTCGTCCATCTCGCTGCTGCCGCGAATCGGGTAGAATCGCGCAATTTAGGCAGTGTGCAGGCTAGTCGTCGATAATGTCGTGTTCAATAAAGTGATAGATAAACGTTATATAAGTCAACATTTTTTTATCTTACTTTCTAATTCATACATTTTCGTTTCATAGTTTTTTTTGCAATTGGTAAATAAACAGTAATACTTACCGGCATCAGCTGCCACAGCAATAAGGCATATTTCTAAAATCCGGTTGAACATTTGGAAGCTTGCATATGACATGCACATTAACATGGAACTTTTCTTTCTGTGCCAATAAAATAAGAACACGTAAAGACAATGGAATAAGGAAATATATATGACTATTGGTTTCGTTATCGTATACGAAAGTTAAACTTGTTTGTGTGGCTTTAGCTGTCTTAGATGGGATTCTGACAAGATATCTTTCGATAATTATATGTAGTGTGAAACGAAATCGGCATGTTTTAAAAATGCAACCTACAATCCTACAACAATTGTTTTATTAAAATTTTGGATGCCAATAACTCTTGCATACATCTTAGTGTGGATATTGTACTTTAAACAATTGATTATAATAGCCTTTAAAATAAAGTTAAACACATGTAATCGTTATATAAATTACCTTATAATCAAACATAACTTAAATAAATAATTTATTAATGGTAAGTCATGATCAGAATGCTATATGCGTGTATAGCAATAAATAGAAATATTATTTATCCTCAATAATAAACACGGTCATTACAAAACGATTTTAATGCCGAATTCGCGCATTTGGAAGTAAGTTTCATATGCTCCCTTTTCGTAAAATGATTATATAGAGGATATTTGTTGAATTCGGTGGAATATCGATTTTAATTTACGAGTGATCATAGATCATAGAGTGCGCCACTCGTGAAAAAATATATATTTACTGTGATCACGAGTGAATTAAAATCGATATTCCACGGAATCCAACACATTTTCTTATTATTGTATGCTTTTTGTCATCGTTTATTTATTGTAAAAGAGTTTAACTGAAGAATTTCACTGGGATAATAACGTCACTTATGTTAAGAAAATGACGCATTTCATAGTAAAAAGGTGACAATTATCGATAATGTTCATTATTATACCTCACTTTTATTCACAATGATAAACTCCCATGGGCCATCGTGACATAGAAATACTGTCAGACCCAGCGGGAAAAATTTACTGTCCAAAAAATACTGTCGCCCGCTACCTAAGAATATCAGGTGCGGAAATACTATGGAACGCCTAGTCTGTCTCCTGTTGACTATTGATATATCGGAGGTTTCATTGAAATGGTGTGGGTTTAAATAATATGATATGTGTTTATAATAGTATGCTGTGTGCTTGCCATAGTAATATGTGTGTTTGTGGTGGTATAATGTGTGTTTGCGAGGGTATGCTGTGTGTTTGTGATGATATGCTGTGTGTTTGTATTGATATGCTGTATGTTTGCCTTAGTCTGCTGTGGGTTGGTCATGATATGCTAATGGTTTGTCATGGTATGGTGTGTGTTGTCATGGTTTTTATATGTCTTTGTGATGGTACGCTTTGCGTTTATGATGTAATGCTACGTTTTTGTGATGGTATTCTGTGTGTTTCACAGAAATGATGTGGGTTAAAATTATATGATTTGTGCTTATAATAGTATGATGGGTGATTGCCATTGCATGGTGTTTGTTTTTGTATACCGTATGTTTGTGATGGTATGCTGTGTGTTTGTCATTATATGGTGTGGTTTGCAACAGTCTGCTGTGTGTCTACAATAGTGTGCTGTGTGTTTACGATGGCATGCTTTGTGTTTGTGATGGTACGCTGTGGGTTTGTGATGGTATGCTATGTGTTTGTGATGGAATGCTGTGTATTTGTGATAGAATGCTGATTGTTTCTGATGGTATGCTATGTGTTTGTGATGGTACGCTGTGTGTTTGTGATAGTATGCTGATTGTTTCTGATGGTATGCTATGCGTTTGTGATGGTACGCTGTGTGTTTGGGATGGTATGCTGTGTGTTTGCGATGGTATGTTGTGTGTTTGTGATGGTATGCTGTTTGCTTGTGATGGTATGATATGTGTTTGTGATAGTATGCTGTGTGTTTGTGATGGTATACTATGTGTTTGTGATGGTATGCTGTGTGTTTGTGATGGTATGCTGTGTGTTTGTGATGATATGCTATGTGTTTGTGATGGTATGCTGTTTGCTTGTGGTAGCGTTCTGGGTGCTTGTGATGTTATGCTGTGTGCTCTCTATAGTTGCCTATTGTGTTGTGACTTTACCTATAAAAAGGTAAAGGTAAAGGTCTTTTTTATTATAGTGTCACCCCTATTGAAAGGGCCAACCAATTTGGCTTATGAGACACCTTTGCGTGTATACCATGTACTTCCCAACTCCTATCACTATGCCAGGCGCCAGGCGGATAGAAGTCGGAAACCATTCATGTTTAACGCTCGCGGCTCACGAGCCGGCTATATCGGAACAAGTCCCATGACAAACATCCATCCTTCGACAAACGCTCCCCATGGGGCTCGAACCTTCGACCTGCCGATCCTGAGGCGGACGCCTTATCCACTAGGCCACGGCGATCGGAATAATCCTATAATCCTATGAGTTTTAAATAGTGTGCTAAGTGCTTATTACGGTATGATATGTGGTTGTTGTACTATCCTGTGGGTTTGTCTAACATGATGTGCTTTCATTTGCTATGATGTAAGTTGGCGTTATTTTCATTTGGAACACTCGGTTTTTGTCAAAGATCACGTAAAGGGCGCGTGCTGCGTATGACGTAATCAGTTTCTGCTAGACGGTAACATGGCGGTTTAACTGCAAAATGTAAAGTTGAAAAAAGCGTTACATGAGATGAATTTTGACACTTTATTGGACAATTTGTACGATAATGAATTGATGATGAAATTGAGCTAAAATTCACCGAAAATTACATTAAAATTGAATTTACATGTATTTCTTCAAATCGTAGCCGTTTAAGCCGTACTAATGTCCCCTTTCGGCCGTTGTAAATAATTTTAGAATTAACGCGACACAGGTCTAAAATCAATGTTGTTAAACGTGTTCACTGCAGTTTTTTAAGCGAAATATTTTTATAATTAATAAACCAGAATTTGTTAAAAAAGGATTTTCGGTAACTATATTCAAGTGAATATTTATTTGGCCAAGCAACTCGTTCGTATTTTTTTCTCCACATCGTGGGAATTCCTTAACTATTTCATTAACTATCTCGGTAAGATGATCGTCATCGATTTAAGTAAACACACGTTTTTTTCAAGCCGTACACACGCATTCGGTGAAAAAGAGTACCTTCTGAGACCGAAAGAAGTTCGGATATTTCTTTCACTGTAAATCCTGTTTCTAGTAAATCTTCGAGTATCCTTTTCGGAATCACAAAGTATGAAGACTCGAGTCCAGAACGTACTGTGCTCGGTTGAGAGCTTCCAAAATGACAACACACTGTCGGCAGCTTCATAACATTGGCACGATTGTACACGCCCAAACAATTCATTTCGTACATTGACAATACACAAACGATATCGGGTGTTATTTTTTCCTTATTAAATACAAAAATTAGCCGTGACAGGCCAACATTTTGTAAAATCGCATCGATTTAACACAATTTACATATAATAAATGAGATAACGAAATAATGTCGCGATAGAAAAAAACGAGTATACCAAATGCAAATACTACCAATGAACTGCCTATCGAGTAAAGAGAACAGCAATATATTCAAAATAACCGACAGCGAAAGAAACCCATAGGGTTATAGGTTAAGCCACAACACAATAAGCAACCATAGCAAACACATAGCATATCATCACAAACACATAGCAAACCATCACAAACAAACAGCATACCACCACAAACACACAGCATACCATGACAAACACACAGCAGACCATCTCAAACACATAGAATACCACGATAAACACGCATCATACCATGACACCACACAGCATACCATGACATACCCATAGCATACCATGACAACCCACAGCATACCATGACAAACCCACATCAAACTATGGCAAACACACAGCATATCATCGCAAACACACAGCATATCATCACAAACACACAGCATACCATGACAAACACACAGCATACCATGACAACCACACAGCGTACCATCACAAACACACAGAATACCATGATAAACACACATCATACCATAACAACACACAGCATACTATGACAATCACACATCAAACCATCACAAACGCACAACATATTATGAAAAACACACATCATACCATAACAACACACAGCATACCATGACAAACACAAAGCATACCACAACAAACACACAGCGTACCATCACAAACACACGCAATACCATTATAAACACACAACAGACCCTGACAACACACAGCAAACTATGACAAACACACAGCATACCATCTCAAACACATAGAATACCATGATAAACACACAACATACCATGACAACACACAGCATACCATGACAACACACAGCATACCATGACAAACTCACAGCAGACTATGGCATACACACAGCATATCATCGCAAACACACAGCATATCATCACAAAAACGCAGCATATCATCACAAACACACAACATACCATGACACACACACACAGAATACTATGACAAACACACAGCATACTATTATAAGCACATAGCATACAATTTAACCCACAACATTTAAATGAAACAGCCGGAATATTAATGGTCAACAGGAGACAGACGAGGCGTTCCATAAAATACGTCACTTTGATTGTCCGCGCACTGTTTATGAATGAAGACGACGTCATTTGATTTTCATTGCTGTGGTGACGTCAAGTTTTCGCGCAAATGTGGAGGACGTTTGGTTAATATAATTTTCATTTATACCCTTTAAATCGCGGAAAACTTATTAATGAAATCGTGTTAGAATCGAAATAATCGACGATTGGAATAATAACATAGAAGACAATTGTTTGAAGTTAATACTATGTTACTAGTTGTCATACTAAGAAAGCACTTTACTAGACATTCTTAATACTGTTTAACTATTGAATTTTTATTTTCTGTGATAAGAAATCGACTACATCAGCATGTTAACCAGTGTGCTAGTATTATTGTTATCAAAATATTAATGGTTGTTCATTGTTGAAATTAAATACAATTATTGAATATTAAAATTGTTCATGGTTCATATAAAGTGTTCATGTTTGAATAGTTTTTTTGGTATAATAAAATAAATACTACATGTCTGACAGGGTGACAGCAAATTTGTCAACTTTCGGAATAATACTGTCAACCTGGGCTTCGCCTCGGTTGACAGTATTTCCTCAAGTTGACAAATATACTGTCACCATGTCAGCCATTCTCTATGATTTAAACCACCGGAAAGCATAAAATAAAAAGTGTCTATTATGCACAAAAGAAGGTATCGGACATCAAACACGATTTTCAAAGTAAAGGCTAATTTATTAATAAAACTCTATCAAAATATGTACGCGTATTTAACGTTCTCCGTGGAATATTAGGAAAAACGGACTATCTCGTGCTTCATACCGTTTAAAATACGATATGAACCTTTACAACATGAATGGTCTAGGGGGTTACATTTAGCTTCAGAGTTGCCCGGTTCAAAAACCAGAGAAATAATTTACTGCATTCTTTCCTGATAATTTAAGTATTTACGCCTAGTATATTATTTGTGTGTGAATACATTTAAGTCCCTTGCAAAGTCTCCATAAGGATATTAAAAATATCAAATTCATGTTTTTTGTTCAAATAAATATTCACAAAATAATAACAAGATTTGTCGAGCTTTCAGTACTGATTATTCTAGAACATAACAAATATGGCGGCAAATTTGAATCATGTCTTGCGCAATCTTTACACAGTTTGAGCCAATGGAAGCTGACCGCATTCAAATGTAATTGTCATTTAAGCGTTGAATTTAATACTCTCTTCACAAGAGTCAAAATTGGTTGTCAGCATTTTCCCCGAATATTCTATTTTCTTTCCCTTTCGACTCGAGCATATGTGTTACGATCAAAGTCGGCAATGAGGTGATATTGATGAAAAGTACCTATTAATGATGCAAATTAATCAGTAAAACAGTACTGAATTATGTTTTCATTACATATACATCGCACGCCACAACATGGTCGTGTGAACACCATTCGTCGCGACATATTTGGATAGACTGTCGTATGTATGAAACTAAAAACATAGCCAAATCAAATGTACATGATTATACAATCGCATTCACTATTTCCTAATCCATGCTTCTTGATGAAATGTATCTTTAATAACGGCACTATAAATTTTGGTCTGTGTCAGATATTTATAGATGGCCGCGAGATAATATTTTAGTTTTAAAGTATTAGCCATTGCATTGTGAGTTTTTTGTTGCCTTGGCAATTCCCGAGCATACCGAGGCGATACAAGTGTGCATACATTGATGTTATCTGTAGTAGTGTACCTCCTATTGTTTGTGCATAGTTGAATCACATACGTTGATTACTACGTTTTGTATGCATCTCGCCATTGAATATATCTTCATAGATGTGGAAGTATCGTGTTCATCTTTTTCAATATCATGTTGATAAAAAAGCACGTATTCAAAGTTTTTTAGAGGTATTTCATTTACAGTGGAGTGTGTACGTTGGTGATTTTATATCCAGCTTCAACTTAAACGAAAGATATCCTTCTTTTACCGCACTAGAATTCTCTTCACGAAGCCGCAAGCGACAGGCATTTTTGACAAAATGTCGCATACAAGAACATTCAAATATCCGGACATGCCAGTTAACATACTTTGCTTGATCCAAACCCAATACGTACCAAATGACTATTTACAAAATTGAATTAGCAATTATGTTCAGCTATGTTCATATTGCTGAAGATTTATAGAAGTAATAGTCAAGCCGTCGAGCTCGGCCAGATATTAAGCCGTCCATGAAAGTATTAGTCTTAGGAAAGTAATGTCAGAAACGATGACTATTATAATCGAAGAATTTATTTATTCGTGCAGAACATTAAGCATAATGTGAACTTGTTCACTACAATATGTTGTTTCGTTTTATTTTTGAAATTCGGATGCATGGCACATGCTCTAGGGACTTAAGGGATAAACTTGAGTCCATGCCACGTGAAGAAGCAGTACTTGGTGTCTTAAAGAAGACCTCAAGGTTTCCTGATCACTAAGCGGACACTGCGCAACCGGGAATGCCATTAGAATAAACGTATAATCATTTTATATTTATTGATATAAGACACTCTAAGAGTTACTATCACGAAATGGTAAAGGCTATAAAGACATGTTTTCAAAGTATTGCAATTCAATTAAAGGTACACAGGGCCGGTGCCAGAGTATTTCGCACCCTAGGCGAACAGGTCGCACTGCACCTCCGCGCCAACGACAACTTATCATTTAATTAATTATAACTTTTGCAAATGAATGTTGTGCTGTCGTTTGTTTCAAGAGTTTTATTTTTTTTTTAAAGAAACCAGATACACTAATTTCGATATTTTCCTTTACGGTGAAAAACACGAAGTCGTCACTTCCCTCAATTATCTAAAAGTATACCCCTTAAAAAATTGCAGTTTTAACAGAACACAAAAATGTATAGCAGAACACGTTTAATCAATTACTCGTTATCTTCAATAAATACGAATTCTGTGCACATTTCAATACTTGTTTAAGCTGATATCATCAAATGAAAGCATCGTGATACGACTAACATAAAACATGTTAACTGAAAGCGCCGAAGGCACTGAAGCTATTCGCTATTGCATAACCTTAGACGCAACACATTTTTTTTTAAATTAAGTTATCGCTTTTTAAATTGCAAGTTTGAAATAAACAAAACCCATTCAAATTATAAAGAGTGTCTAAACGCACAGGGAGAGATGTGTGCACTGTTTATTATCCTATTGATTGAGAGATAAGTTAGACAAAACAAAAACATGTCCCTTTCTAGACGTTATGAAAGAATTGAAAATATGATGAACAATATATAGTGAGAACCAGTTAATATGAAATTAAATTGGCCATCACCATCGTATTAAATGAATATCGTTGGAATATCCAAACCAATCACACTAATATATATTTTTATGTTGGATATTCACTTTTCAAAACTTTTGTTTTTTGACAAGTGACATATGAAAAATCTGAATATACAATAAGATAATTAATGAAAAGATTTAAAAAGATATAATACATGCATCTGCGAGCAATACTTTTTTCTTTCGAATTATGTAGACATGAAGACAGCGCTGTTGACCCGTACTTTGTTGATGATGCGTTATTGTTACCCTAGCAGTTCACACGGAGTCAACAAGTTTCTGACCTTTACATCGGTATAGAACACTTATGCGCTTTTTTCGGCGTAGCTGATTTACCCAGCTTTTCACTTTAAAGGACATTAACATAACGCCAGCAGACCCAAATGAATACATTTGAATATTTCATAGGCTGATTCGAGAGAAATCCCCAAAACTTTGGCCGCATCACTGCGTCTGTGCACAGCGTAAAAGAATGTAACACTGTTCAGTGTAAGGAATTCTGGACTACTCTCTGCATTTTCAAGCGACACATAGACATAAATTGTGGCCCAGTTACAATTACGCTTTAAAATCAATCTCGCAGAATTGCAGGGTACCCTTATTTTTTACTAATTTGCTATAAATAACACAGTTTAAATTCAATTTCATATCAAAAAGCATTGTACTTATATGTGTTTACAATACGAAAATATTTTTTTAAAGATCCGCGTCATCCGAAAATGGGTCTTATGCCATATGCGGCCAGCAAAGCTAAGCCCAACCAGCGCATCTCGCAATCTGCTCAGAATAAACAAAACGAAGCCAACAAATCTTGCGTTATTGTACATGTATATTAGACAGCGTCGCCTCCGACCAGACTGCGCATTTACGCAAGATGGTCTTGAGCTACGCTGGCCGAAACGCCATTAGACACATTTTTGCATGGAGAAAACAAGAGATGTGTTTGTCAGAAACGCAATGCCTCCTATTGCGCCGCTTTGAAGCCATAAATTTGACATTTGAGCTTGAACGATGACCTTGACCTTGACCTTTAGCCACTCAAAATGTGCAGCTCCATAAGATACACATGCATGTCAAATATCAAGTTGCTATCTTCAATATTCAAAAAGTTATGACCAAAATGTGCAGCTCCATGAGATACACATGCATGCCAAATATGAAGTTGCTATCTGCAATATTGCAAAAGTTATAAAACTTTAACCAAGGTTAAAGTTTGTGATACACACATACAATGACTAACTGACACAATGACAGACAGACAGACAGACAGACAGACAGACAGACAGACAGACAGACAGACAGACAGACAGACAGACAGACAGACAGACAGACAGACAGACAGACAGACAGACAGACAGACAGACAGACAGACAGACAGACAGACAGAGAGGCCAAAAACAATATACCCCCGATCTTTCGATCCGGGGGCATAAAAATAACTTTGTGAGGACACATATGTGATCTCCCGTAGTATAAATTGTATCTACGAACTCTAATGTATGGTTTGACTAGACGTGCTCTTAATAACACACATTTCATGCGGTAGATATGAGAATAATCGTTGTTTTCAACTAAATGATTTAGAAACGTAAATTTTCTAACTTTATTTCAAAGTCAGCATTTACCTTAAATATCTTTTTAGAGATATTTCTTATTGTATTAAGTTGTTGTTTTTTATTCCTTAAAGGGATTACAAACCTTTTTTGTCGTTCGTTGTACATGTATATACCGTAATTATTCTAAGTTTTCGGACACTTAAAAAAATACATTCGAGTCCGAAAATTTACTTACGGAAAATATTCAAAAATTGCAGGTATCCTAAAATTTTGAGACAAAATTAAATGTCCGAAAATTATTATTATATTGAAATAAAAGCAATAAATAAATGCACAATTGTGCTTCTGCTTTAAAATAAAAACAACTTCACAGCTTTGCTTACTTTTGCCTGAAATGATACAGATCACAAAAGTAAAAACAATAAAAATACCGCTTCCTTAATAGGAAGATATCATTAAAAATGCTGTTGGGTGAAGCGATTGTTTTCCACCGGTAAACATGGTTATTTACCCAATTACGCAAATGTTATGGTCCATTGCCCTCAGGCATGCGTCTCCAACGTTGTATGACCTTAATCCGTTTGTAAAATCCAATGATCAAAGTGTCACAAGATAAGCAATTACAGTGCCGAAATCTGTTTAAATAGCGCTGTAAAATATAATGTCAAAAAATTAAGAGTCATCAATGACAGACGAAAACGCGCATGTCCGAAAGTTTAGAGTCACGAAAAATATTTATTTTGGCAAACAAAGGGGGTTCTCGAAAACATAGTGTTCGAAAACTTAGAGTAATTACGGTAGCATACTGGTAGTTATTGTTGAACTCATGTCATACGTTGTATAAGTTGAGAACTGTGAATAAGATCAAACTTTACACTATACAATGTGTTGTTATCACTCGTGCAATTGATAATACATATAAGTTATATCACTACATACATAAATACATGTATATATACAGCGTACATATGTACAACTTTAGATGAATATTTCAAGAGACGTAGATAACATCTACGTCTCTGATATTTCCAAATAATGGCAATTCGATATGAACACACATCTTTGTAGTCAAACCATCCTTATCCACATAAGTGAAGTTGGTGCGATCTTATATTTGGCTTGATTTATTAGTTGCGAACATATTTAGTGTTATAACTGTAAAATCGATACATATGTATGCTAGGAATGTGTAGGCTAACGTTGTCGAGCACATTTACCCATAGAACATTTACCTATATTATCTACTCATTTTTATCATGTTTCAGGTCATTTATAAAACAGTTGTATAATAATAGTATGAAACTTGATTTACGTGAATTCTTAAACTGAAAGTACATTAAAATATCAAAGGGGTCTTTTCACAGATTTTGGCATGTATTGAAGTTTGTCATTAAATGCTTCATAATGATAAATGTAACATTGGATCTAAAGAGCTCCAATAAAATATAACACGAATACAATTAAAGAAAAAACAACTAATCCTCAACTGGGCTCGAACTGATCACTGCCTGAATGCCTGAAAATGAGTTGCGTCTACGATTATGCAATAGCGAACAACTTCAGTGACTTCAGCGGCGCTTTGATATACTTAATATAAGCAATTCTCGTAGTATCACTCAATATAACGACAAAAAAAGAACTCTCCAAATTATTCAATGGTTTCGCGTTGCAACGCTTTATATTGTTCATGTGTTTAAATCGTCAAAAGATGCATATAATTGATATTTCAGAGCATGGTAAATGTTCAGTATAGCTGTTTCCTCACAAATATCATAACTACAAAGAAAATTTGCGAATCTGAAACCATTTTTTTTAATTTTGTCAATTTATCAAAACGTGAAAAGGCCCCTATTATTATGGGCATCTAACAGTTTATAGGCGCCTATCGCAACCGTTGTTTATTTTTGGTGTTTTTCACTTCATATACACGTATATTTGTTAATGCAGCATCAACATACTAAAACAATATCCCGGAAAGAGAAAAATAAAGCATTTGAATATCAACCGTACTTTCGTTTGACAACTGATCATGCATGTACGATGTGATACTAAATTTAGTTTTAGTACAAATTCGTTCATACGACACAAAAACACAATTTTGTTTTACGGATCATTTCGGCTTACAGGACTCATCAATGACGTAAAATATCGAATATAAAATTTATTTTTTATAAACAACTGGTCGCAAGATGAGTTGAAGATAATTGGTCAGTAACCACATTTTAACTAACTCTTTTGACCTGTTAATTCTTTTCAGCTCAATTCAACAGTGAAAAATGCCCATAATACGGGCAAAAGCCCGCGAAGCGGGCGTTGACCGTTTATTTGTATCAATTTTCTGAAATACAGAGAGACATTACCTTATAGGCTATCAAGTCAAATAATTCCTGCCGTCATCTATTTTCGCGATGGAAAATCAATGACGCTGGAGCAACATAGGTACTTCGACAAACGCTATATGACACGTAGATGCATTCCTCATGAAATAATACGACATGGCAGTAATTATTAAGTAGCGAATCGTACTCTATGTTATTGTATTATATGTTTTTGACCGCCAAAATGCAATTTTTTGTTTTTCTTCCGGTTTGCCTGTTTCCCGGCCTTAAGCCGTAACGGGCAACAAGTCATATTCCACAAACTGCTATACTAAATTTCGCGTTCACTTTTTTCAAACATAATGTTCAGAAATATAACCCGTCTAAAATGTATTGCCTAAATCCCGACGCATTTAATCGAATAAGATTAGTCTCGAATTTATTTTATTCGTTCAATTCTGCACCTTATTTTTATTATTATCCTCATAAATTAAAAAAAAATATTTAAAAAGCCTTTTTTGATAAAATCATTAACCCCAGCGTTGTTTAGAGGTCTTAAATTTAAAGGGGGTCACCACTGCGAAAATAACAATAACGAAATCCAGCATCCGGTGTGTATTCCCTAATTCCGGTCGCGAGCGGTGCATTTTTGGTATTCGTCTGCAGCAGATATTGAGGGAAGAACTGTCCTGTTGAGAGCTCCTGGTCTTGGTATATTTTATTTAAAAAAAAGGTTTATTTATGAATTATTATTGAGAACTAAATAACAACAACCAACTTAAATATAAATTGGTATAATTATCCACATAATTAACACATTTCACATAATTTCTTTATTCGAATCCACATTTGTGTTATTCAAAGTACTGGTAGTCAAGAAACTTCACGTATTCATGTATTTATGGTATAGAAATTTCAACATTTAATTTCATATTCATGTAATTCAGTTGTATATATTATTTTTACTGGCATTTTTTTACTACTTATTAAAGACTTATTCCAATTATTATACCATTGAGAAATAAGCATTGACTTATTCAATTTTATGATACCATAGGAAAAGTAGCATTTAATTTGATATTTCTTTTATTATTATTAAAGCGTTATTTTGGCTCACTAAAGTAATACATTTCCCATTATAAAAATGTCTTCTACAAGTCGCACTGAACATACTTACTGCATCCCTACGCATATTGAAAATAACTCAAGTTCAACGAAAGCAACAAAAGCAAATTCTAGAAAGCGTACTTACGCGGAAGTTACAAAAAGTAATTTAAATAACCCAAAGGTCAAAACTACAGAAAATAATATTTGTGTTTCACATGACCATTCTTATTTTAGTCACTCTGTTCAAAAACCTGTTTACTTCACCACTATTTGTGGTAATACAGATCATTTAAATGTCACAAATGCTGAACATAATTACTGCATGACACCACACATTGAATATAGCTTGAGTTCAAAAGCAACCTGTTTGAATACAAAAAATCACAAAAAACGTACGTACGCTGAAGTAATTCGAGGGATTACATGTCATTCCAAAGTAAAAACTACCGAAATGGACAACTGCGTTTCACTTCACCAGTCAAATGCTAGTAAAACTGGGATTGTTAACTGCTGTGTAACTAATACAAGTAAGCAACCTATTGTAACACACGTAACTAACGAAAACAAACATTTGACGCAAAGATGCACAACCAAGCATATGGAAATTAATAAATCAACACATGCAAAGGGACAAATATCTTCCAATAATACTCTCCAAAAAAATGTAGGCCAAACAACACAGGTACAAGTGTCACACGTAATAATTCAAGCAAAAAAATACAGACAACACATTCCACTATTCAACTGTACAATTTAGACTCCTTAAAAATGCATGCAAATTCAGTGGTAATAGAAGGAAGCGTTTTTAACAACTTTAATGTGCCAGGTGATGGAAATTGTTTCTTAAGCTGCCTCAGTTTAGCATTACATGGTACTATATCAATGAGCACTTATTATAGAAACATGATCTGTACACATGTCACTGCAAACTGGAATTCATGGCAGCAGTCTGCCATTTGCGGACATGAATTAGTAAATGATTCAGTGGAAGAATATCACTTACAAATGATTACAAGATGCGGTTGGGCATTAATATGTGAAATTAAAGCAGCATGTGATATCTTACCAATAAACATATACACATGGTTAAAAGGCAGCATATGCAATTCTGAAACAGGACTAACCTCAATTGTTTACACAAAACATTCACACTTATCACCACATAACTCTGATCTTAATGTGACTCTTCATCTATGGAACAGTCACTTTACACTACGTTCAGAGAGGAAGAACACTTCAAACACAGGCAACAACAGAGCATTGATGAAACATACACATTTATCACAAAATAATCCCACACACATAAATACACTAATAAATCCTCTGACAACAGTTCCAATATCGCACACACAAAAAAAAACAACAAAGCAAGAATATAAAAAAGTCCAAGAAAAGTGCTATACCATCAACAGCTGTTAAAAAAGCAAAGCTGAAAATCATTTACGTAAACAGCCTTAACAAAAAAACAAAAGCTACACAACTTTTTAAACAAACTCATGAACACATTAGCACAGCTGCTCTTACTCCTTAGGAATTTGACACATTTCAGAGTTGTAGAAAATTGGGTATAACATTTGTTCATCCTAACCAAAATGAAGATAAACTAGAAAGAAAAAGACGGATTGTTAAAAATGCCTATGCCTTGTCTGTAGCAGTCAAAATCCTAGCATTAAATTTTAATCAAATACCACCTCCACCACCAATGTCTCAAAGTGTCCAGCATAACATTGCAATGGATAGCATACGATCATTTGAGTTAAAACAAATGTCTTACATATTTAAGTACTGTAACATATGTAACGAACGTAGAATTGAAATGAAAATGTACAATAATACAGTTTGTCGTCGTTGTCCCATTGACAAATCACATTTCAAAATGTTCTCTAAACAAAACAATATGGACCCTGGAAATGTCCCTGCAGAACTTTTCCATTTATCTTTAGTTGAACAGCAACTAATAAGCAGAATATCACCACTCATGTATAGTCATATGCTTAAGCATGGTGGAATTGCTGCAAATGGCCATTGTGTTACATTTCCACAAAATATAAATGAACCATGTCAAATTTTACCGAAACTTCCAACAGATATTCAAATAATTTGTGTCCGGAAAACTAGAAATAATGCAATAAACAAAGACTTTAAAGTAAGGCGTTTTGCAGTTCAATCAGCACTGAATTGGCTTAAATCCAACAATGTGGCCTACTCAGATATAACTATTAGTCAAGATAGACTTAATGTTCTTCCTGAAAATGGGGAAATAAATCTTGGAACAATCAAAAGTAATTTTGAAAGCACAACTGATAAAGACCAAGGGCCAGCTAAAGAACAAGTGTCACCTGATGAAATAAATGGCGATACTGTTTCAGCTGTTCAACTACCAGACGAATCAGTTAATATTAGAAATAACATTGAATCCATTTTACAAGAAATTACAGATCCTAAAAGTAAAGAAAAATGTTCGAGAAAAAAAACAGTAACTATTCCATGGCCAACAAGAGACAATAGTCAAGTTTCAGAGTTTTCAACTCAATATTTTTTTACTCTTGCATTTCCAGGTTTGTTTCCCAATTCGGTTGGTGACTTTCACATAAATCGGCAAAGAACTTGCTTTTCAATGAGTGAATGGGCAGAACATTTGATATGGTACACAGACGGTCGTTTTGCACAACACTAGTAGTTCATAGTTCATAACATTATTTCACGTAAAAGAGCTTTAGAACAGAGCACATACATCATGAAACAACAGATCGGTGATGAGCACATGTCCATCACTGACCTTAAGCATAGAATTCAAAATGGTGATAGTTCTATTGCACAAAAAATCTTGTACTTTGGTGCATCTCTTCGAGGAACTTCACAATACTGGACCAGAAGAGCACAAGAGTTAAGAGCACTTATTCAGTACCAAATTAATGCTGGAAAAGGCCTCCCTTCATTTTTCAGCACTGCTAGCTGTGCTGAATTTTACTTTGCACCACTAAGGAGACTTTTAACTCATTACAATCTACAAACAACTGGTGAAATTGTTGATCTTAACGACAAAAACATTCTATTTTCTATTCTTCAAAATAACAGTCACATTGTGTCGCATTACTTTAATATTCGGACACAAGAATACTTTGAAACTGTAATGAAAACTGCATTTAAGGTTGATACTTTCTGGTACAGGTATGAGTTTGCCAAATCCAGAGGCATGATTCACTTTCATGGACTATGTTGGAGATCTGACAGAGAACCACACAATCTTCTTCATGAGGCTTTGAAAAACGGTCTGGATGAAGATGTCTGTGCCAGTAAGCTCTCTGAGTGGGCACAGCAAAATTTTGCCATGACCGCAATGCATCCTGCCGGTTCTGATGCCTCTGGTAATCCAAACAAGGATCTGTGGCCTCCTCCCGAGGGAAATGCACCCGCACCACCTGAATCTAAAAATCCCATTTTAAAATTGTTCATGGACATAAGTCAGAGTGAATATTCTATACTAGAAGACCATTTACTTCTTACAAATAAAATTAACTTGCACCGTTGTTCATCGTACTGCCTTGTTTCAAAAAAGGGGATGGAACACAAAGTCTGTAGAATGGAGTTTGGGTCAGAAAACATGCAAGGTAAAGCTATTCGTGATAGTCCCGCAATTGTAAAGGATAAAAATGGCTCTCTTAGACTTAAAATGAAGAGAGACCACCCATTTCTGGTTCAGCCTTCCCAGTACCATACTCAAGCATGGCGGGCAAATGGTGATGTATCCTTAATCCTTTCAAAAAGTTCACCAGATAATCCATCAATAAGTGATATAATTGCAACTGAGAAGTATGTTTCTGGTTATGCATGCAAAAGAAATTAGCCAACTGGAGAAGTGGTTGATCTTTTTAATGCAATGGTAAATGCCACTGATGAAACTTCTAGCACTGATGGCAAATCCCTCTGCACCAAGTTGCTAATGAACACAATAAAAAGAGACATTTCAAGTATGGAAGCAGCATATGAACTGACAGGTTTACCTTTGTTTCACAGCAGTCACCAGGTTCAGTAAGCATGTCTGGGTCCAGGGTACTTGAAAAAACTGGCAACACTTGCACAAAAAGTACACCTCTGGATAAATATTTGTCACGGCCTGTGAAAGAAAAATGCTCATGGTATCAATGTATATGCAACAAAGGCAAAGTTCCTGTGATCGCTGGTAACAGTACAAAAGCAGTATGGCCATTCAGTGAAGAATACTCAAGGACCATACTGCTTTTGCATTGGCCAGACTGGAGGAAATTAGATGGTTTAAGAGGAACAAACACTTGGACTGAAGTCATGAATACCTTTGTAGAGTCTGAAGCATGTCCAAACTTTATCAAAGCTGCTATTGAAAGAGCCAAACGAAATCAATCTGATGACTTTGTTCATTAACAACAATGTGAGCCAGAAGAAATCATAGTAGAACAGACAGAATGGGTGGATACTTTAAGACCAATTAATGAATTTATGTCAAATGATGATGAATATACTTTTGATGATGGTAGTCCAAACCATGATTGGGGACAATGTTCATACAACTATCCAGATGGTTTAGGCATACACTTTTTGGAGTCTTTTAAAAAATGAAGACCAGCCTAACAACCACATTGAATATGAAAATGTAGATTTATCTAATATGAACTCAAAACAGAAATTTGCATTTAGTATTATTATAACAACACTTCAAAACTGTAAAAACGAGTTACCATTTACACCTCTTCGACTAGTGGTCAGTGGAACTGCTGGCTCTGGCAAGTCGTTCCTCATTAAATGTCTTGTACAGGCAATAAGACACTTATTCCATGCTCATGATTCTGTCCAAGTCCTTTGTCCCACAGGTAACAGTGCAAATCTTATCGGTGGACAAACAATACACAGTTTTTTTTTAAATACCTACAGGAAAAGTTTCCTGTAAGGATATGTCAACTCCTGATGGATCACGTGGGGAAACATTACAAAGTAATCTTAAGAACGTTAAAGCATTACTTGTTGATGAGAGGTCCCTTATTGGATGTACAACATTGGGATGGATGGAGTTTCATTGCAAGCATGGTATAAACAATGTGACAGCTGACTGGGGTGGGCTTCCTGTTGTTGTATTTTTTGGAGATGATGTACAATTACCACCTGTTCTTGATTCACCTGTTTATCATTTCAATGGCAAAATACCAGCAGCCATGCATGGTGCTTTGGTATGGCAACAGTTTTCAGAAGTTGTTCATTTAGACACCATTGTTCGTCAAAATGAGGAACAGAAACATTTTAATGTCACTTAGAGACTACAAACTTACTAAAGAAAATGCCACATGGCTTCAACAGTTTCAATGGAATGACATCAAACGTCGTTATACTTACAATGTGATGAAAAACATTGAACAAAATGCTCTTTTTGTTTTCCCTACTCATGCTTCTGAATACAAACATAATATGAATCAGCTTAAGACAATCAATTTTGAATTTCCTGTTGCTAAGATACCCTGTATTGATCATGGCCCACATGCTTTGAGTGCCACTGAAGACAAAGTCCATGGTTTAATGAGAGTGCTCTTTTTATGCAGAGGTGCAAAAGTCATGCTAACCTGCAATCTTAATGTTCCCTATGGTTTGTTCAATGGCTCCATTGGGACCATAGTTGACATTATATACTGTAATGGTAACAAACCACCTCTTTGTCAACCAGATGTTGTTATGGTGCATTTCCCAAGGTACACAGGACCACCTTTTATGAAAGACAACCCATGCATTGTCCCTCTTCTACCTGCAGAAAGAAAAGTGGAATGTTATTTTCATGGTTGCAAACGAAAACAATTAACTTTAAGGCTTGCCTGGGGTACAACAATTCACCGATGTCAAGGCATGACAATCGGACATGGTAACACAAATCGCTACATAGTTATTGATCCAGGTACAAAGTCTTTTGAGTCAAAGAATCCCGCAGCTCTCTTTGTAGCACTTTCAAGGGCAAAAACAGCTGGGGGTCCAAATGAAATTTCAGACATTTTTTGGCATCCAAATGTATTGGTTAATGAAGACAGGTTATGTCACATTGTTAATACACCTCGAACTAAGGCAAGGTTAAATGAAATTAAGCGCTTGTCAAAACTTGCCAACCAAACAGGAAGTAAATTTGCTCAATTGAATTTGATTAATGATGATGTTTTCCAAAAACTACTATCAACTTCTTTCAACACCCACTTCCAAGAAATACAAGGTACAGAAGAATGAATGTATTGAATACTTTCAAGTAAATTTGGTGGGTGGCATGTCAGCTGCTACTAACCAATTTACTGAGAAGTTGATTTAATGCTTGCTAGTGTTCATGTAAAAACTAAGCCACAATATAAATTCTATAATTCAATAAAGTTATGAAATTTCTCTAATTTCTTACCCGATATAAACACTGACAATTGCTGCTTATATAATTTCAGGTTAATTTGATGACATTAACCAGGAAGGTTAAATAATGTTTCTTCAAATTATAACAAACACATTGGGGACGAACTCTCCATCATTCTTTCATACACCACAAATGCTGTTTGGTTTCCATTAAATTCTTTGTTGGCATCATTGATTTCCTGCAAATAAATTTAACATGCTGGTGAAGTGAAACACAATTTATTTCATAATTACTCAAAATGAAACTTTTTTTCTAATTTGGATGCACTTGTCCTGTTTGTGTTAACACATAGGCATTTTTTCTGTAAGACAATATTGTATGTATTTAAAACATATTTTATTCGCTATTGTAGATTCAGAAAACATGGATCACATTATTTTTGCCACAGATTCTAGAGGGGCAAAGTTAAAACAGTTTTTAATGTCCAACACAACACTTACTCTTTACACTGTACATACAATCATAATTCCGGGAGCAAAAATAGAAACATTAACACAAGCTTTTGACAACAAATTAAGAAAAATATTCTCATCATCAAAATCAGTTCACCATGTATTTGTCATTGTTGCTGCAGGCATATGCAATTTAACTGAAAAAATTCACCATGCGAATGGTACAGAAATCGTGTAAATTTCTGATCTTTCTAAAACATCACACATTCTTGAAGTCATAATTCTGTTTATAAAACCTACAACAGCAGTACAGTTTTATGCAAATTAGTCCATATTCCACCTGTTTCATTGATTTCCCCATGACAGTTTAATATGTCCAAAAGAACACTGACCAAATCAATGTATACTTATGATCAAATTTCACAACAACAAATTGACTTGGAAAATGACATCAATGAAATATATTCACTTATAAGCTCACTAAATGAACTCTTTTCAAAACATTCAGTACGTTGGGATGGAGACCTTTTAATTTGCAAAACTAAAAAACGAGGCAAGAATGGCCAGAATAAGCACAAAATAAAGAAATTTTCATACAGTTTGTTTTACGATGGTGTACATCCACAGTCTAGCTTAGCTACTAAATGGTACACATACATGTGTGAATCAGTTGTAAAAGACTTGAATCCTGCTTACGAGTCAGATAGCTCTGAAGAGCATGATACTTGGGATTTTAAGTGCTTGAAATTACAATAAGAACATTAAGAAGTAGAATGAAAGAAGATTAGAAAATATTTGTTGACATAGAAAGATTATCAATTTTATTTCACAAGTGATCATAGAAATTAATATTTTAACCAGTGGAGCAGCCACAAGAGACAAAATTTATTTTCTATATTTATGTATTTGTAAAAATGGATAATCAACTATTTGTAACTAGCGCATGCTTAGAATATGTTAGCTCCGCAAATAATTATGGCAGAATAATCTATGGTTCATTTACTTTTTTTATTAATATTTGAATGGGAAATGTTTTAATTTCAAACAAGCTATTACCAAGCAATGATGTCCCCTACCTGTATGTGTACCATTAAGTAGCTTTTTTTAAATATTTTTTTTGCCATAGCAACCTGAATTTTTGACGTAGGAACAAAATGAAATGGCGTGCATAATCTCCGTATTGCCATCTGTCCATGTTTCAAGTTTCATGAAAAAAATATGAAGAACTTTCAAAGTTATCGCAGGATCCAGAAAAGTGTGACAGACGAACGGACTGACGGACAGGGCGCAAACCATAAGTCCCCACCGGTGAAACCGGTAGGGGAAGTAAACAACAAAAAAGCATTAAATACAAAACTTTGTGTCCCAATAATAACAATTAAACCAGTCTGTTTTATTGACAGTAATTTTTTTCTCATTCTTAAAAGGACCTTACTTTGTTAATGCTTAACTTAGACATTTAATCTAATTTTAATTGGCACGATTATTTTTTGCCTTATTATGTCTAGAAATGAATATATAACATGCAGTTTGCAACTACTTCACTTGGTCACTTATTGTCTTTTCTTTCAATTTATATCCCAGATCATGATATCTATAATAATTGGATTTATCTACATTTCTTGGCTTAAAAATGCATTTCGTTTATTACACATAAACAACATTTACTTACCCAAATGATATGCAGTAAAACGATGCACGTTTGACATATCCTAAATCCCGTTCTTTTTCTGAATCATGCAATACCCTTGTTAATATCACAAACAGTATAAACTTACATACTTTTTGACGATGCTGCGAAGCATCGTCTAAGTTATCATATCATGAAAAAATTCTTCACAATGGCAACCTATGTAAAAGACCGAGCCAGTCCGATTGAGATAGCTCGATTTTTCTAATCGGCATACCTCGCTGATTATAATTGATAAAGGTATAGGAAGCTCAGCTATAAATACGACAGCATATTCTGGGGAAATATTTAATAATAGTTTGACAACGTTAATTTTAAATCAGTTATATTCAATCCATTTTATGTTTATAGATCAATGAAACAACTATGCATTTTCTGTATTGTATTTGACATTTGTCGTGATTCAGTAAATACATTGCGAATCAAAACGTGTATAATTAACTTTCAACGCGATCATGAGTGTAAAAAAACGAATTATTTAGAACCTGCCACTTGTAAACGTTGTAGCGACTATGGTATATAAACAGCATAATAGCCGTATTATATCTGTGATACTCGCTCTCCTGCATGCTTTCTCATTTTGCATATTTAATAAACTTTTCAAGCATAAATTACAGAGCCATATCAGTGCACATACTATGTTTGACAATTCATTCGTTTGTTGGATATTGTTTGCTGTTTTAAACACATATTAGGTCATATCGCGGAGATTTAGTTAACCTTACCATGTGTTCATGGGCGAACTCACGTATTCAAGTGCTCTTACGTCTATGTGCTCATACCCACTTTCGATCGGGAATCATCATTAACTTATTGCCGTACTTAACGAACAAACATGCCTAAGCTTATTGAATTAGAGAAAAAGAACAATAATCAAAAGAGAAAAAGTATATGTTCATGCACATGGGATTGTGAAATCACGTCCGTACACATAGCATCATTAACTTAGGACAGGAAACAACGAAATATAAAGTTTGGTATGATATACATGTGAAATTAAAGAGCATGGTGTAATTAAAGAGCACGTCAAGTTTTGAATGTATATGCTGAAACGTAATGTTATAACCCACAAACGTTTTACTGTAACAGACAGTTTTTTAAGATAAATGGTACAGAAAATACACGTCGAATACCTTTTTAAAGATATTTCTTGTAATATTTGATCGAGGATGTAACCCGCCTCCCAGTTTCGCTGAAAGGATCAAGTTCCCCACGGGTACTACTTCCCCGTACCCCCAATTTTTTTTTGTACCCTACATTTTTCGTACCCTATTTTTTTCGTACCCATTTTTTTTCGTACCCAAATTTGTGCTCTTAAGCACATTTTTTTCGTACCCAATTTGTTTCCTACCCAAATTTTTTTCGTAACCAAATCTTTTTATGTACTTAATTTTTTTTTGGCATAATTTTTGTACCCAAAATGTTCGTACCCCTTTTTTTCCTACCCATTTCGTACCCACATACACAATTGTGGTGATGTAGATAAACTTAAATAGATGCTTTTGTATCAATTCTCTTCAAAAGCATCGTCACACCAGTACTGCCAGTAATTTTATCAGCATATTCTTGTGTTGTTGCTTTTTCATTATTTGATATCTTTTGGTTAGTGTTGCTATTGATGTGTGTTTCGTATGATACACAAAATATTATTTAATAATATTTCAATAATTTATTGATTTGTATAACAATACTGTCTGTTTGTCTACATAGGAGAAATATCAAATGTCACATTAACATTTAAGTTTACATTTCTGGTGGGTGACATGTGAGTCACTAACCGGATCCAATTAAAACATAACAATCAAATAATACTCCAACAACAAACTCTAACTCCACACACATATATACTTTTCCTATGCATTATCTTTTTTTTAAATGATTACCAAAATACATTAAAAGCAGGGTTGGCATATTGACCGGTCATTTGAGTATTGACCGGGCCGGCGGTCAATACCCGGTTAAAACCGGTCAATACTGGTCATTACTGGTCAATACTGGTCGATTGAAAATTGTAGCATTTAAACATTACAAAGGAGCCGTTTTATATTAAATCAATAATTATTCTGTAATTGATAAACTTTTTTCTGAGTTATTTATTGCAAAAAAATCTTTAAAGCTGCAAAAAGTTACTTCTTTATTATTTATGGAAACAGCCTCAAATACATAAGGACTAAGGCAATATCTTTATCTCAGTGTATCACATCTGTTACTAAAGTATTATTAATATTGTAGGTACCATAGCATTCACTTATCTATTGATATATCTATTTGATAAGCAGATGAACAAACAGAACTCTTGTGTATTCTAGGGTTATAAATCTGGCCTCTTAGTTGGTAATAAAATGCATGCAGTGTTATGTCTCTGATATTGACAATTAAGCAAATCTGCCCTTAGGCTATTTCATATCACTCACACAAAAGAAGATTACATTGTACTTGCTATTAATTTAATAGTTACTTCTAACTTGTTTCCTTTCTGTATTAAGAGGTTTTTTTTCCTTTCAAATTAAAAAGTTCAATTGGTATTCAAATGAATAAACAATCAAAGTTCTTGATTTTGCCAACAAATAATGTTTTTCAATTGTGTGTCTACTCTTCTTTTCAAATATTTTTTTATTTTAATAATTATTTCTTATTATGTTTTTATATTCTTATATCAATAAAAATTAAAGTTTTTTTTCACTATTTTGTTTACAAAGTATTTTAAGAAATCAATGCAAGAATACATGACAAGTATGGATTGTGTCAAAAAGGTGCTATTTAAGGCCCTATTATCAGTTTTGGGTGCCCTAACCTGTATAGGTGAGAAGACTGTTAGAAGACTGTGGGGACAGTGGGGTATGAGGAACAGCTCATCCACAGTAATAGACCAATTCAAATCAAGCGTCTGTATAACCCCGCGCTCATGATCATCAAGACGCTTTTCTTAAAAATCGCGCGAGACCCGACGAGATTTGCATAACTGGGGGCTCTTCAATTCCTGTTTACATTGCTGTGTTATCGAACGTGAATATGTGACATAACAAAATTGAAGATAAAGTTTTCGATCAAGAATTGTTTTCATTGCTAGAGTGGACAGATAATTTAAATGATGTTCCAGATTTTGGCATTGAAAAACTAAAACATTAATTGATTCAAAGCCGGGAAAAGTCGTTTGACAAAGGAAGTACTAGAGCTTACAAGTCGTTGAAAGCTTTTAAATATTTCGAGGAAGGATTTGTCCAGAGACTGCGACATGCGGAGACATTCGTAGCAAACACAAAGGTGTACGCAATTCACGCCAAAGTACTTGCATCTTACCAAGGAAAGGCCTACCAAACATACGTAGATTTATTGATTTGTTAAAGGGGCTGTTCTCTCAAATCAGATGTGACAAATCTATTACTTCTACTACAAAAACAATAATCAACTGTACATATATATTTTTAATCTATAGGTTTATGTATTGAACACATGATTATATTTACAGAATTCTTACTGTAGAATTTCTTAGTGATCATTATATATATTTATTTGTTAACTTCAGGAGAGGCGAAGCATGCAGCCATATCGCAGCGATCCTGTTTGCTGTTGAGGATTTCATCGCCAAAGGGCTCAACCAGTCTACCGACAAGCCAACCTGCACTGACCGGCTGTGCGCATGGAATGCCCCATCGAAACAAAATGTGGAACCGGACACCATCCACAACAAAAGAATAGTAAAGTGGGTATTTTTTTCACTAATCTTTTAGGCTTACAAATTTAATTAATTCTTGAACAGGCCATGTTTTATGATATAAATCAGCAATTTGTACTCTCCTTTACTTCCTTCATTAAGAAATATTTACAAGGTATATAATGTACTTGTAGAATCTGCATTCAATTTCTATGTCTTGATATTGTTTTATGTTGTAGTATTCATTTCTATTACTTGCAGCGTATAGCTGTAGTTGAGCAATTATTAACATATGATTCTTATCAAAAAGAGTTCTATATAAATTTGCAATAAAATAACAATAGTAAAACATTTTAGAATGGTTTCACCTTTTAAATTTTCTCAAAAATATTTTAGAGGTTCATATTTTAACTTTATTCCTAATTTTCTCTTCACTTTTTGTCCTTAAGTATTTATCTTTAATCATTTAAATCATTTTTTCTCTCAGGCATGCTCATGGAAAACAACTAAAAAACCAAGTGACTTTTGATGACATCGGGTTTGATCCACGACAGGCCGGAGACCGACAGGTTGATCAGGTCAGGAAGAATGAGCTGGTACAAGCATTGAAAAGAAGTTATTCTAGGTGTAATTTCCTGAAATATCAAACTGTTTCTGACACTGCTTTGGGTAAGCCTGTTCCAACAGGCAGAGAACAGTCAAACATTCAATTGATGGTTACACTGTAAACATTTTTCCTCCGTCTGTAATGGAAATAAGTGTCAAGTGTGAGGAAGTTAAACAGGAGTTCTTCTCCTTAAAGCCGGAACAAATACGGCAGCTGGAACGCTTGACCATTTGCCAGTCTGACAGTGCAAGATGGAAGAAGGCGAGGCAATACCGACTTACGGCCTCAAATTTCCACAAGGTGTTCAAGATGAAAGCCACCACAAACCCCAAAGTTACCCTGGAAACCCTGCTGTACAAGAATGTAAAGCAAACACCAGCGATGGCCTTTGGCAGTGCTAAAGAAGAGGAGGCAGCCCAACGCTACACCAGTGCAACAGGAATTCAGCTCACGAAGAGAGGCCTTGTTGTGGATTCTAAATACCAGTATATAGGGGCCTCTGTTGACAGGGTGGCCAAGGATTGTTGTAGAATTGTAGAAGTAAAAAAACCTCAGTCATCCTGGAAACTGAGTAGGGACAGTGCAGTGAAAAAACTGAAGTGCTTGAAATTTAATGAAAACAATGAAGTGGAACTGAACATGAAACATGAATACTACACCCAGGTGCAAGGACAAATGGGGATTTTAGGCATTCAGAAGTGTGACTTTGTTCTCTGCACCGAGTTGGACATATTCATTGTTGAGGTGCCCTTTGACCCGTGTTTCTGGGAGAGGTGTAGAAAGAAGCTGATTGACTTCTATGAAAATCTTGTGCTGCCTGAGATATTGTATCCAAGGGTGAAGTTTAGCTTGGGCCCCTTCAGATATGAGTTTGCATTATAAATCTCAATGGAAATGACATATAGATATCAGTGTGTGCACTGTGCTGTCAATGAAATTAATTTGAAGTCAGTCATATCTTTAGCAAGAATATTACTGTTAATCATAATTTTAACCAATGCAATTCAGTGATCTGTGAAAAATAATGTCAGTTTTAAACTTCCAAATTTCATCTTTTTGTATAAAAAATGTATAATATAATGTGTCTCTAAATGTTATGTGGATCAGTAATTTTATATTATTATTTTTTGCACTGCTTGTGTCTTGCCAGGTAGTGGTAATACAGTTTTTTCACTTCACTGATTAAGAACTTGTACTATTTACATCAAGATTAATTAAATAAGCTTCATAAAAATATATTGATCCTACAAATAAACATTTTTTCTTGTCTTGTGTGGGATATAACAATGTTTTTTATTAATGTACTGTTTACCTATGACAATTATCAGAGTTATTGTCTCATTTTAGTGTGAGACAAAGCTTCATTTAGATGAAATAGTGCAATAATAAGTGATGTGTGTTGTTGTTTTTTTAAATAAATTTTTATGCTAATAATAACAGTTCTTTAAAAATGCCTATTTATTGAAGACAAATGTGCTGAATAAAGTTTGTGTTATATGTTTTTTGTTTTGTTTCATTCAGTTTTTCAGTCAACCCATTCTTTTATTATAAAATGTTGTTTGTTTCCATTAACCTGACCTACATTTATTTTGTGTGTGCAGACCATTTCAAACACTAACAATCTTTAGTTGCAGAAAAGGTTTTCGAACACGTGTCGATTCCAACTTTAAAATATAATGCATTGTGTTCCATTCGCTTTTTGTCAATGTTAGTGGAAACAAACCACATATTTATTTTCGCCTGATGAAAGTGAATGCTATTCATCAATCGAAACAGGTAGGAATATCATGTTTTTATCAAATCCTCACCATCATCTTAGTGCATCATCTGTGTGTATCATCATCATTTACATGTATCATAATAACCACAATAAAGGTATACATCATCACAATGTATAAATAATCATCAAAACGATAAGCATCATTCTTGTTATTATTTGAACACAAGTTGAAAAAAACCAGCAGTTAACTTTTTATTTCTATTTACATCAAAAAACGTGAAGTTTGTGTAGATGACACAACCCAAAACAGGAACAGTCAACAACTTCCATACTTTTTTACGCAAACTTAGATCTGAAAACAGAGATATTTATGGCTTACACTTCAAGTATGAAACATCACTGATCAGTTTTCTACACATGGATATTAATCAGATTATAATATAGGTGTTTGGAAGTTTGTCAGGTATGCACATGTTTTAAATATGTCCTCCGCAACCATCTGCAGAGTAACTGGCATTGTTCCACACAATATGGAAAATGTCTTTATTCGCTGTATTGCTCGCTCCACATGAATACGAAATTCTGCAATTCGCCGTGTATCATCCACCTGTTCAGGAGTCAATTGGTAACTTCCACTGCGGAGTGGTGGCATGTTCAGCTGAGCACCTAGTTTAGACAGCTGTGCCTGAAAGTCAAAACCACGATCTGCCTTTATATTGTCACCTACTTCAATCAGTTTCAATAGTCCACTTTGCTTTACTATAAATTTATCAGACGCAGACCCACCAAACAATGAGGAAATAAATGCAACAGTTGCATCAGGTGTGATTACTACCAAAAGTTTATGTGTGTTTCTATGTTTGTAGTTGGACCAGGTTTGACGCTGTGCTTTTAGCGCAGATGGTTTTTGAACAAATATTTCTGTACAGTCAATAATCAGTCTGTTGTTTGGGTATTTGGAAAAAGAAGAAGGCACATTCCTATGAACCTGTTCAGCGGTAGGATATGGAAAAAGGCCTTCAAGTTCCAGGCGTAAAAATCGACACCATGTGTTGAAAACTGACGATATTGTTCCGACAAAGACGCCAAATATATCAGCTAAATCTTCAACTGACAGATTGAGCCGGAGTCTAACCAAAGTCATGAAGAACTGTTCTTCAAGATACAGTTTTGTGCCGCTTAGTCTCGAACGAGTTTTTGTCATGCTTTTGCCTCGCCAATAAGTCAAATGTAGTGCCTTTGGTTGTAAATAATTAAACAGTGAATTATAAGTCTCCAAATTTGGAAGTCCAGTGTAAAACTGGACCTGGTCATTGGATTGAAGCATATTTGAAAATGAGAACACTCTCTTCCTCAGTTCACTGCATTCCTTAGACAGGTCTGTCACTTTTTCCTTTAAAGTTTTTATGATTTTCATCAGATTTTTCTGTTTAATTTCAGTCAAATTCTTACACATATCACCATCAAAAGAGTCAATCTGAACTGTCTTATCGCATTTTGCATTTATGTCCGTCTCTGTTATAGGACGTGCCTTAAAGATGTGTTCATCATGGCAGTATGACTGGTCTTCGGTCTGGACGCTGGTTGATGTTGAAGCTAACCCAGGCTGAGTAGGACACTCTGCTTTTGCGTATGCATGGTCTTCATTCTTAAGTACCTGAAACAGAAAAAAATGCATATTTATCTGATTGGTTAATTTAAATATGTATAAAATAAACCATATATACATAAGTCATTGTTTTGAAGCTCCTTGCCAGCCAGAACACATAGAAAATCAATTCTAAACCAAACCCACAAAGCGAATAATCAGTTATTGCCTACAGCTTCTTATTTAGTTATTTTTTCAAAAGATTAAGAAATGTGGAGCCTTTCAAAGGCTTTCATCTTTTCAATTTACGGACAGGGTGCTGTGGGACAGTTTTTTGTAAGACATGTACATAACTTCTACAATACCATTCTTTAAACAACAAACAACTACCCAATGCATCGTTTGTTTCTAGCCCCTGAACAATAATGTCGTAATCGCTCTGGCTTTGTGTTGCTGGCAACCCAACCTCTAAATCCATGCGCACATCGTCAATATCTTGCTCACATAAGATTAGTTTTTTTACGTGCACAATACGTGTTCGAAGCTTTCTTCCAGTTAATGACAGGTTCTTGTTGAATCAAGCACAGACTCATCTGAGCATCATACTTCATTAGAATTGAAAAATGTTCACTCAACCAGAAAAATCCAATTGACCAACTTTGACTTATTTGCAAAATTTTGAGAGATTGGCCTACAAGATGCATGGTATAAAATAGTTGGTATTAATAACTTAAGACATTATTGGCAACATGTCTGTTTAATGTATATTATCAATATTGTTTAATTATGCATGGAATATAAATTAAAAGTGGGGGGGAAGGTCAATTAACCAGTATTGACCAGTAATGACCACTTCGGGAGTATTGACCGGGGCGGTTTAAACCGGTAAAAACCGCCGGTTAAATTGGTGCCAACCCTGATTAAAAGTATTAATCAAGTATCAAAATTATGCCCATGCGAAATTAATGCTGGTGGGTGACATGTCAGTCACTAACCAAAACAAATAAAACACAAATACTCACCAAGACCAACATGGAAACAGGATGCTCTCAACAGTAAAAAAGTACCAGATGACTAAAACAGAACCAATCAAAGGTAGGTACACAAACTTATTAAAAAATGTTTTTCAAAATTTGTTATAACAAGTGATTGACTATTGTTCTTTTATAATACTTGAAAACGTCTTACTATTTATTTTTTATTGAACCAAACTTCTGTATTATCCTTAATGTTTCAAGTTGTGTGATTCCAATTTCAGCCTCAACATAGACCATGACTCACAACCAGTTTTCAAACACAACATGCGCAGCCTGCAAGATGAGTTGTGAGTATAATTTTTTGGTTCTTTTATAATACTTGAAAACGTCTTACTAATTATTTTTTTATTAAACAGTGCCCCAGATAATCTGCGTATATGCGTCTTTTACCCTATTAAAATGTTAAAAAACGCAAAGAAATACAATATCATGCGTATTGAAAACGCAACCAATTTGACTTTAACGCACATTCCTAAAATTCAATGCGTACGATACAATAGCTTCAATAAAAAATTCTTTGCTCATTTTCGGTATATCCTGTTTGCAATTATAATCTTAATGCGACGTCGCTTTTATTCAGCAAACGTCTGGATGAAGGAGCAGGAAAACAATCACAGTTATTAAAACGCTCTGCGTACTAGATTTCATAGTTAATTACAGCATCTGACCAAATTATTTATGGCAAACATGCATTTTCAATCTGATTTAATGTGTCGCTCTTTATGCATGTATTTTGTAAAGCGTCTGTACTTTCAGTTTCTACAACGATGCGAAATAAAAATGTCGAAGAGAGGTCGAAAGACGTCCGCGATTCAGAGGCGTATTTAGGTGGGGGCTAGGGGGCTAAAGCCCCCCCCCCCCCCCAGCTGGCTGGCTAGACACGATTTTTAATAAAAATGAGCCCCTTACAGTTTCAATCCACTTGTGTATTTCCTGTCATATGTCCCTAATTAAGCCATAAACAGCTGTCGATTTGTGTGATTAGCCCCCAGGCATGTGTACAGACGATCTAACCTTCGTCAGCTAAAGTGCACGCTTCATTGACTATAAGTAATTAACTGCGCTATTTGATTGGCTGAAGAAGATACATTCAACTAATGAAATTCATCCATACATTTAGCTATAGATAAATGTTTACAAATGGCTGCCGCATGAGACTTGTGAAAAACAATATTTCAATTTGTAGCAATTAAAGAGTTTAGACGAACGCAATGGACAATCATAATTATTTTTTTCGGTAATTTCTTTGATGAATTTAATTGGTATTAGCTCTTTAGAGTGATAGTCCTTTTGAGTAACAAGTTATTGCCAGTGAAATTCAACTGCACACTTAATGAATGGCAGTTATTATTTTTTTTGTTTTGTTTTGGTTTTTTACAAATCGGGCTAACTGCTTTGATGTTCATCCATAGTTTTTAAAATTAAAAAAGACTCAAAAATGAAGAATTACTTTGCTATATAAAACTAAATCATTTTCTTAAAGCGTGACAACATCGAGGCAGCAACACCCGAATTTAGCTACACAAGAAACCTAACGACTCCCTTTGTTGACACTTTTGTGAACGAAATGGACACCCAATTCAGTGATTTGCAGACTAAGGCAGCCATGGGATTGAAGTTTATACCTGAACAAATGTGCTCCTCTCCTGTCAGTGCTAGTGACCTTGAATGGTTCAATGATGATCTCCCTTCCCCTCAGTCCCTCCCTGCCGAGTTGCACTTTATATGGCAGGCTAGGTGGAAAGGTGTACCCAACCCACCTACTTCCCTTCAGGGCTCTGTTGCAGATTGTGATTCCCAGCTGTACCCAATCGTTTACACTGTTTTGTCAATATCATGTGTGTTCCCTGTCACATCATGCGAGTGTGAAAGGAGTATCAGTGCCCAAGGACTTGTTAAGACAAAACTAAGATCATCAATGGGTCAGGACAGGTTGTCCGCTGTGTGCCTGCTTTCCATTCATGGACATAAACGTTTTAATGTTGTACCTAAGTTAACCTGGTAGGATATCCAACAAGGTTAAATAGGAGGTCCACCCATCTAACTCCGTTAAACAAGTTATGGATAAAGATAATGTCTCCCACCACTTTAGTGGTTTGAGAGACATTTGATTTACCCCTGTGTGTCTGTCTGTCCGTGTGTCTGTCACACTTGATGTGTGAACTCAAGTTCTTATTAGTTTTACATGCACTTTTATCATGCAAAATGCTGATTAGATAGCAGGAAATCGCATCATTTTAAGGTGCCATTTCAAAAAAAATATTCGACGACCGAAGGGGACACCCCTCCCGCACCCTCCCCTTTTGAGCCCCCCCCCCCCCCTCTGAACATTTTCTGGATACGCCTCTGTTGCGCCAAAATATCAAACGATCGCAAACTTTTTGAACCAAGAAAGCAAGAGCCATTAAGTAACAAATCATTCGTGTTATTGATTTTTTAAGTTTGATGTTTATATTATGCACAGTTTCAAGAACTAAAGATGTTATGAAACATCAGTTTATGACAGTTAATTATAACAGTTTACAGTTTTATTGAATCAATAAAAGTGTGCAGCTTCAACAGAAGTAATCTGAATCTGAATGGATACGTTGAAGTGACCTGGAAGATTGGCTTTTATTCAACGGGGAAAGCAGTAAAGATTTAAAGGTACACATTTTCATAACTCATTTCACCCTATTTCAAGACTGAAATCTCCCTATTTTTTAAAATCAATGGGTGAAAACCCTATTTCCCAATTAATTATCTGGGGCACTGTTAAACCAAACTTTTGTATTATCCTTAATGTTCTAATTTGTTGTGTGTTTCCAATTTCAGCCTCACCATAGACCAGGGCTCACAACCAGTTTTCAAACACAACATGCGCAGCCTGCAAGATGAGTTGTGAGTATAATTTTTAATGTTATTACAATCACACTGTAATTTTTAAATAGCTTTAAAATAATTAAGCTTTTGCCCGTAAATTAGGTAGCACCTATAATCATATTATCACTTTAATTCAAACGTGTTCATACACTTTCAAATTCAGTTTCGCGTAAAACTTGTATTTTAAATAATTTATTTTAAGTATTCCACGTCAATAATTTCGTTTTTAAAAATCGGTATCAATATGTCCCCCACCCCCTTCTGCAATTTCTTCTAATAGTATGTTTTGTAAATACATTAGTAAATATTAGATATTCAGTTGCAATTTTAGATGCAATTATTTTTTCCCTTTATAACCTACCATGTTAACCAGTTCATAACACTATCGTCCAACTTATATCTTCTACCATTACTTATAAATAGTTAAATGCATAATATATAATAATGTGGGCTATGCGCTTGCATAAGATTTTCTGCTGAATTAATGTTGTTGTTGTTGTTGTAGTTTTACACGTATGAAGGTTCGATGTGCAGATTTAGGTCATAATATACTAAATATTTTCCCTATATAATTAAATGTAAACGCGACAACTTTAAGCAAAAAAACATTTTGCACATAGAGACCCCCATACCCATACCTTTTCTTAAAGGCCATTCTAAGCGGAATCGATTTATGCAATGAAAAGATATGTCATGCTCAAACCAAAGATCTATAGAATACATGTATTTTATAGTTCTTTATTCAAACAAAGAAAGAACTTGACACGAATCAAAATCGACTGTTTTGGCAACTTTTTTCCATGCCGTTTTCTAGTGGAATGTAACCTTTTTCAGTGCAATATTTTACTATAGTCTGTAAGTTAATCATATATCAGGGATTTTTTCATTGAACACCTATTCATGCCCTACCACTTTATCCAAAAGATAAAGCCAGAACAATAGTTTAAAGTGTCAAACATGCCTTCGCGACAACTATGATATTTTTTAGAGGGACAGCACCTACATGAAACGGTTATTTAGTATACTGTAACCTTAGTAGATAAATTACAAGGCGTGCACCTGAGAATACTAGTGTTAAATAATATTGAGGCTTTATTTAGGCGTGTTGTTATATTTTATCCTGTACACAACGTGAGTATTCACTTAAAAACATGCTCATTGTGCTTTACAGTCTTATTTTAACGATAAAGTGATTAAAAATTACATTACACTACAGATGTTCAACTGGGAAGTGTTTTATTGTTTGCATATAAAATTAGAATGGATTTGTGTATGGTTTTGTTTTCCGCGAAGCTGTTCGAACATTAGTTTATCCGAGTTTAACCCCTAAAACGAAAAGGATATTGTCTGATTTTTTTTTAATTGTCAGAGTTTCCAAAAGTTAATGTTATATTTAGGAAATTAGGTACAATAGTTTCATGTGTCTCAAATTACTGTATCTCTCATTGTATATATGGAAATCGAAAGTACATGGAAATCCCAGTCTGACTACATGGTACAAAAACACAAATATTTTTTTTAAGTATTTTATTTTTGAAATACCGTCCAACCATCCCACCCTAGAATCCCCCCCCCCCCCTCCCAAAAAAAAATAAATATTTTTTTTTGCATTTTTTTTGCATTTTTGGAAGATAATGTAATAAATGACCAGACCCCCACACTATACACCCCTCTCCACTCCGGCCCTCCATCCTTTGTGATTGAAATTGAGATAGGTCCCTACACCTTTAAAAGGAAAAATATATGAGCGGTCTGCACCCGCAAGGCGGTGCTCTTGTTTAACATATTAAAACCTTATACAATACAGAACTATTTTATAAGTGACATCTGACTGACCACAATGCAACAACAACGCTTTAGATACATAAATATATAATTCCATATCTTGTATATGAGGTAAATCCGCATGCAAATCCGCCGCAAAAATTATATATTCCCATTCGTGTGCATTTTTGCTCCAAACACGTTACTTAATGAATGTATATCATAAAGTCGAATAAATGTTACATCAATATAACGTATGCAAACAGAAGATGTATTAAATTTTCTTTTATATACCGTTACTTATCAACTTACATAGTAATCAATTACTTTGCTTCAGTTTGTTACTAGGTTCTTAAATTCGACGGTATTAAAATGTAAAAAACAAACAAAAAATTACAATATGAAACAATAAAAATATTAACTATTTAATAATATATTTAAATCCAGGCATAACATTTCGCCAAGAAATGCGCTGTATGCTTTTTTGGTATGTCATTGTGTATTGATTAACTAAGTATAATTTGGTAAGTGTTAGACAATTTATACTCATGGTCCCGTAAGCCTGATGGTTGCAAATTAATTTCTCTGTATGGACAGGCGTAAAATAGAAGAGTGCCTTAAATAAAGGAATGTTGGCTTGTGATACTACTCCATCCATTAGTGACGTTTTGAGGTTTCAGTGTTCATCTAGACTATAATGTGCTACTTGGGTAGACTACTGCGTTTTTAATATTGCATTTGAAATATAAATATATATCAACATACTATTTGGTTGTTGTCCTATTGTGCCAAGTTACACTATTCGTCGATTTAATTATCCCCTGCCATAGGCGGAGGGATATTGTTTTGGCGTTGTCCGTTCGTCCGTCTTTCCGTCATTCCGTCTTTCCGTCCGTCCGGAGCCATATCTTGGAAGTGCTTTGGCGGATTTCATTGAAACTTGGTATGAGTATATATATGGATAAGAGGATGATGCACGCCAAATAGCATTGTACACCATCTGTTAATAACGGAGTAATGGCCCTTTGTATCTTGAAAAAATGCTTTTTTTGAGTGTCAAATATAACACTTATGTGTCCAGAAGCATATTGGCGAGGGATATCAATTCATCGAATTTGCTTGTTGTGGCAGTAGACACGCCCGTCAAAAGGTCTTTCATTTCAGTCAACTTGTTAAAAATATATTTGAATAATGAAATAGATTATTTTTCATATGAATTCACTTTTGTCACTGCATAGATGTACATATTTTGTAATTAATACTTTACCGATTGATTTTGAAATATTCGTCTTTTCAGAGAATGCGGTGCGGACGTTATCTCGTGACGGTCATATTGTCTGGTAACTCGTATACTCGAATCATGCGTAGTAATGTTGTGTTTCTGTGTATTTGCGACTGTGTGCGTGTACGTGATTGAGTTGGTGATCATACATTTTGTTTGTTGCTCAGCTTAACAGTTATTCATCATGGTAAGCCATTAGAAAAGTATTTTGTCCGCCTGTAACGAGCATTTGCTGTAGAACTGTTTATTTTATTAATTATCCTTCAGTGTAAGTATCTTTAATGTTTGTTGCAAATCTATTTAAAAATATTCGTAAACAAAAAGTGTTATAATTTTGCTGTTTTGACATTAAAATTAATCGCAATAGTTGCAGAGCGCCGGAGGTTCATATTAAGTTTAGATTTATAACATTATATTTTACATAGTGGTTTCTTACCAAGATTGTTCAAAGTATGCTCTTTACTTGAAGCCAGGGTTTTGCTACGTTGCCTTTCAAAGTTGTGAACAAGCAAGTGGCGTTCTTTAAGTGTTGGTTTACTTTCATAGACTGATGGTTGTTCTTGGTCTCAAAACAAGCAGCATGTGAGTATGATAATCAATTCTAAATACGAAAGAATAACACCCCTATGGTAGAAAGTAGCTTATATATTTTAAATTTTAGTTCCGATAATCCCCCTGAAACTTACATGCCAAGATGTTTATACTCAGAGTTTTTGGTTTTTTATTTGACGCCTGTTTTGTAATGCTTGTAATCAAATGTGGTACCCTTGTTGTCTTCTTGGTTAAGGCTATGAGGTTCAAATTGATAATATAATTTAATGACGGGAAACATTTGATATCTTATGCAATACTAGATTACAATGACTACAGCGAGCGGATGAGAGAACGTTCGCTCAAAAATGGTTATTTGTTTATACCAAGCATTAAGCTTACCATAGCACGAAGTGCTCATGGTGCGATATTGTATTCACCCTATGTCAGGCGTCGTGAGTTGTGTTGCGTCAACTTTTAGCTCGTGATCCAATCTAGATGAAAGGTGCCTCGAAAAAAGTTTAATTTAAAAAAAATGTATGCTCGAATCTGGGTCATATGAGAAATACCTTATTATCATTCGATTTAGAATCACGGTAATGTGCGTCCGAAAACTTGTTAATCAGTTCAATATATCAATGAATGGACCACCTTGAAAACTCAAAATCGTTATTTAACTTTGTAAGATTGTTTTATCTTTATAATATCTAGACCGAGTTGGAATTGTGTTCATGTGTCCCCACAAACGAGGTCACTTGGGTAAAACCTTAAATTAAATCCTTGTTATCGTGGTGAGAGGCCACATTTATGACACAGTCTTGATGAACTTTGTCAAGATATGTTTCTTGTTAATATTTGGTTCGAATCTGAGTCACTAGCGCCCTAAAACGAGGTCACCATGTTTATTTTTACAATGTAAATCTGACTTTAAATCTGGGTTACGTGATTTAAAAAACTTGGTCGCGAGGACAAATTTGAGGCAAAACCTTTGTATCACTGAAGAGGCTACATTAATGACTCAATCGTGATGGGCATTTGTGAGAATCTTAATATTGATAATATCCGGCCCGAATTCGTATTTTGGTAAGATGTGTCATAGAACTAGGCGACCAGGTAAAATCTTATAATAACATTGTTGTTACTGGAAATGCCACATTTATGACTCAAACTTAATGAATCACAACCAGAATCTTTATCTTGACAATAGCTAGGAAGAATTCAAATCTGGGTCACGTACATTCAAACACTAGTTAACGATATAAAATTAAAGGAAACCATTGTAATCAATGAAGAGGCTAAATTAATGTACCATTCTGGTGGAACGTATTTAGAAGGTTTATCCAAAACATCTTGAAATAGTTTTAATGTAGGCCACGTGGATCCAATAATTATGTCACCAGGAGAAATCTGATAAAAACTTTGTCACCTTCATTGTGGACAAATTTATGTAAATCTTGACAAAACTTGGTTCGCATGTTGATAATGCCTAGATGAAGTTCGAATCTTGATCACATGTGTCCAAAGACTACGTGACTGGGTAAAAGTGTTTTCCTCGAACTGAGATGAGCGCTTAAGGGCCTCATGTTTCCTTTTTTAATTTCAGTATTATCAATCCTTTCTGAACACGGCTTGATGGGCACAGCGAATGGAACGTCAATAGAATGCGCCTCCGACTCAGATTTCACCTTCAAATTTTATAGCAAAATTTGCGCGAAATCGATAACGATTGCAGAATGTGATTTGGGGAAAGAAGAATGCATGATGTTGGCAACCACTCACGAAAACAAGTACAGCGTTATGTACACTAGACGTGGCGGCGTTCTGAGAATTAAAGATCTAGACGAAGAAACCGTAGGAACTTACCAATGCTATGAAACATTCAATCCCTTTAATGTTGTCAGCACGCATATCTTACTAGCGGACTATAAATCACCAATGGAAAATTGTATCGGAAACTCACTAAAAACTACGGGTACGTTTTTTTGTTATTCATCCCCCCTCCCCGGAAGTGAAATTCTTCTGTTACAGATCGCGTAGTATGCGTGATAACTGAAATTCGCATAAATAAATTAAAATGTGTAGCGTAATGATTACCTTACCTTAAAATGTCCAGCCGTTCTCATACTCATCTCTTTCTATGTTTGGTTAAACACAATTGAATCTTTATTTAAAAAACAAAATATTATTATAATGTGCTCGTCATATTTTTTTTCCTTTCAATAATTCATATATTATGTATGCAATTTCAGGAGGTGGTCGAACGGACAAGTATGGACATATCGTGATGGGTACATTAACGAACACGTCGTTAGAATGTTCTTCAAATGTCGGACTCACATTCAGATTTTTTAGCAATATATTACCATCACCTGTTACAATTGCAGAATGCGACTTCACGACTGAATCATGCATTATGTTGCAAACAACGTTTAAAAATAAATTCGACGTGTTTTACACTGGTCGCGCAGGAGTGTTGTACATAGCCAGTTTAGACGACGAAACGATTGGAGAGTATAGATGTTGTGAAACTTTCAACCCAACCAACTTTATCAGCGTTGACATTAATTTACCCTACAGAAATGATGTGGTAAACACAACGTATGGTGTTCCGAAAGCAACCGAGAGTATTAACGGTAACTAGGGGCTGAATCATTCGTTTGCGTCACGTATTTTCCTAGCTCTATTATAAACACATTAAAACGCTTTGTTTTTAACATAAAGGACACTGTTTCAATACTGAACGCATGCAAACTTATGCTATGTATAATGGATGGTCACACACTAAAAATGTTGCACACTTCTTGTCAAGAAAACATCATAAATTCTAATTGTTTTCTCTTTTTTGATAGTGAGTAACATTGTATTAAAATTCTACTTGATCAGTTTTAGGGAACGGTTTACAGAAAAATGAAACACAAAACGGCACGATCATTATGGTTGTTGGACTGATTGCTTTTTTCCTTTTTGGGCTGATTGCTGTGGTCATCGGCATCAAAATCTTTGTATTAATTACTAATAAGAAAGGTAAGTCCCCATGTTTCTTATATTTCGACAATCAGTTATTGTTACACGAACGCAGTGAATTGAATACAATGACATTGTAAAACATAGTGTCAAGTAGCGTAAAAAGTAGTATGATTAGGTAAAAGTCAAATTCATATAACAAATAACACGAAAGGTTTTAGTAAAGTAAATATAACGTTTACAAAAGCAAGGTTACCAGGCAAGTATGTATTTTTATTTATTAATATTTCAGGTAAATCAAGCATTGATTCTACAACAACTGGACAGGCAGAGGTAATATCTTACTTTAAGCTTTGCATTAAAGTTCGCATTGGAATTTTACTTTTTATTGTGAATATTTTCCAAAGGTCTTAACGGAAACAATCAAAAGCTTAGTGTCGCTTCTTGTCATTTATTATTTTGGCACGCAATGACGAATATATTTACTCACGGACAAGTGTACTGTTAAATACATATTGTGACATTTCGTATTGTTATTATATACACAATATATAAAACAACACTACTTATAGGATAATATCGATTTATATATCTGAAGAATTTCTTGAAAAAGTAATATTAATGGTTTAAAAAGCTAGATCTGGGTCTCTTATCCATAAACAATACTGGAAAATCATTCTTATGGTTCATGAAAAATATTAATTCGATGTGTCTACTACTAATTTGCGATACAAATCGAGCGATAAGCACGCATGTTACGTGTTTAATATTAGCGTACGAAGTTAAAGGTACAAGTTTTGAGTTCATTCGAACATTCGTAATGTTCGAGTCTGATCACACTCTTCCACAATTAGACAAAAGTGTACACATGGAGCGAAAAGTAGTTTCGACAAAACATATTGCTTTGTAATAACGTGACTCTCAGTGAACGCGGTTGCTTGTGTCTTTCAATATGAGTAAGATGGTGTGCAAGTTGTTTTTTCTTTTACCCTGAAAACCGCATAGATATAGAGTTTCGTTTGAACTTATATTTAATAAAACAGTCAAATTTTCACAGAAAAAGTGATGAAGGTTTCGTTTAATTGTAAATCGTATCGTGCATATTACACATATATGAATGTCTGTGTCAATATTATTTTTATTGTTTGTGCAGACAGATCAACTTTCGGGGGTGAGAGTGGAGCTAAGTAATCAGTTCGCTGAACTCATTGACCCGGTTACACAGGTAAGGAGTGTTCATAAGCTTAATAGTCAACAAGACAATTATGACTCTATATATACAACGCGTATACGTATTCGTTATTAGAAATATTGATTTGGCTGAAATGCATGGAACAATAATTGAAATGTTACGCGTTGGAGATTGTAACGAGAACGACACACTTATTAAGGCGTGAAACAAACCGTATCATATTAAAGAACGGCACAGTGATGCATTTATTTTGAATCCACTCGTGATTGAATTAAATGTGATACAGAGATTATGTTTTTGTTTCCTTCATTGTTGTAAGTATTAATATATCGGGAATAACACGTGCAGAGTATTGAGTGAACATATATGGCGTTGCTTAGAGTAAAATAACGACGCGGCTTGCGGCGAAAGATTTCGCTTATTCCGCGTACACAATTTTACATACATTTATTACTTACAAAAAGCTTGTACTTACAAAAAGCTTGTCCTCAAAGTACATTCTGCTCAAAATCCCGAAATTACTTCACGACAGACTTTTCGAAATGTTTATTTAATTTAAATTTAGATAGTATCGTTTACATCTTGATTTTGAATGTTTTCTTTCTATCTAAGCCGACCCTTAAAGTCCATTTAAATGAATATAAAGTTATTACATCATTTACTGTTTTTAGCACAAGATAAGATTTTCACTCTTTCGTGGCATGATACAATATAATTTAAGTTCTTTAACCTTAAAAAGGCATTTTCACATAATTTGGCAAGTATTGAAGTTTGTCATTAAATGCTTTCAATTAACAAATGTATACATTGAAACTAAATATTTACAGTAAAACAGTAATTATACCCCCACAAACGAAGTTTAGGGGGTATATAGGAGTGAGCTTGTCTGTCGGTCGGTCTGTCCGTATTAAGTGTCCGCTCTCTAATTCAAGTAGTTTTCATCGGATCTTTACCAAACTTGGTCAGATGTTGTATCTAGATGATGTCTAGGTCAAGTTCGAATATGGGTCATGCCGGGTTAAAAACTAGATCACTTAGTGCGTTTTAAACATTGAGAATGTTTTCCGCTCTCTAATTCAAGTATTTTTCATCCGATTTTCACCAAACTTGGTCAGAAGTTGTATCTAAATGATGTCTAGGCCAAGTTCGAACATTGGTCATCGCAGGTCAAAAACTAGGTCACGGGGTCACTTAGTGCGTTTTAAAAAATGCACATGGTGTCCTTTCTCTAATTCAAGTAGTTTACATCCGATCTTCACCACAATTGGTCAGAAGTTGTATCAAGATGATGTGTAGGTCAAGTTCGAACATGGGCCATGCCGGGTCAAAAACTAGGTCACGGGGTCACTTAGTGCATTTTAAAAATTAAGCATGGTGTCCGCTGTTTTTTTTGAAGACAACATGCCAAATATTCTGTGTCAATGCGGCATGCGGGGGTATTCGTCACGTCTGTGACAAAGCTCTAGTTAAAATTAAAGACAGTAAAAAGTAATCCTCAAATGGGCTCCAACCACTGACCTTTGGAGTAATAGTTTAGCTCTTAAACCATTCGGTCATAAGTGCTCATACAGTGAGTGGTGTATTTTATACTTTATATAAGCAATCTTCAGAGTATCACAAAATAGAATCATAACTCACATTATTCAATCGTTTTGCTTTATAATTTTCAGCTTTTTAAATCGGCAAAAGATGCATATAATGGAAATTTTAGAGCATGGTAAATGTTCAGTATTACTTTTTCGTCGTAAAAATCATAACTTCAATGAAAATTTGCAATTCTGAAACGTGTTTTCTTCAATTTTGTCTATTTACTAAAACGTGAAAATGCCCTTTTAAGTACAAAATTATTTATACTTTAAGTACGCTAAATGTTTTTGTTTGAGTCATACTTATATAAGTTACATGAGTGTGCCTAACATTATGATATTAAAATTTACGTACATGTACAAATATATATATATAATCACATTATTCCTCTTTGATACATCAAAATAATGGTATATTATAGATTGAAACGGATGGGTACGATTCCGGCTATGCTTCTAGCAAGGTAATGTTTCATCCCAAAATTTAACTTACTCAGTCCTAAGCCTCTGCCTGAGATGCTGTATTATAAAAAAAGAATTAATGTTTGTCCACATGTTTCTGCATAATTGTTTATTTAATTTTTTGTTCAACAAAGTATTTTCGATATTTTGTTTTATACTATCATGTTGTAACTTTAAAGTGCGAGTTTTATTACACTGATTTACAATGTATTATACGTCATTTCACTAAACAAATATTTTCCTGATTAGAACTGAGTAATTCTTATAATTTGCAAACATGTTTATTTTATACAACTGCTTGCTATATTAACGAAATAAAAGCGTGTTATTTCGGATGGTGCTTATAAAGATTACACGAGATGAATTAAAAATGCTTTGCACTGACGTGTTAACTTATCTGACATGTATTTAAACACATTCAATGTATATTGTATAAGATTTTGATATACATGTACCTGAAAAGAAACGCATTATCATACTGAAAAACTGTTTTAAAATTTGAGTTGCAACCGCTTGATATATTGGTTTTATACACACACGTACACACAGAGCGCATGACAATTGCATATTGCACTAAAAACTTACTCCACTTGTATAACAACTCCCTGGATAATGATAAAGAAAATCAAAGCGCTGAAGGCACTAAAGTTGTTTGCTATTGCAAAATCTGAGACGCAACTCATTTTTCAAAGTTATGGTATAGATTTTTAAATTGCAAGTTTGAAATTAACACAACCCATTTAAATTTATAAAGAGTGTTTCTTAACGCACATGTCGAGATGTGTGTACACTGTATATCCTCATTTTATATTATAGAGATAACTTAGACAAAATAACAACTTGACGTTCTGGATTCATTAAAAATATGATGAAAATGGTAAAATGAGAACCAGTGAATATAAAAACAAATTTGCAATCACCATCATATTAAATGAATATTGTTGGAATATCGAATACCTATCACACTAAGAATATAATTACATGATGGAAAATCCCTTTACAAAACGTTTTTTGACACCATATACAATTCAAAATACAATACAATAACATAATTGATGAAAATAAATATAAAAAAATCTGCGAGCAGTAGTTTTCACTCACGAATTAGGCACAAAAGAATACATTCGAAAATTTTATAGGCTGATTCGAGAGAAATCCCCTGAAATTTGGCTGCATCACTGTGTCTGTACGCCGCGTTAAGGATGTAACGCTTTTCAATGTACAGAATTCCGGTCTACTCTCTGCATTTTCAAACGATACATAGACACAAATTGTGGATCAGTAACTATAACGAGTTAAAATCAATCTCACAGAATTTCAGGGTTTATACTCGGTCACTAATTCTTCAAGGGAAGACATAATTGACTATCGATAAACACAGTTTTGCTTTCAAGATGAGAAAAAAACATAACCGAAATAGTTTAGTGTCACGTTAAGAGAAAATCTTTAAATTATCTAGCCACAAATGTTTGCCGCACTCGTTCATCACGAAATCGTTCCTGAACGCCTGAATAGTTTACCCTTAAGTTATTTGCCAGTTTGCTGTATTTGCTTTTGGAATTTTATTTTATATCGAAATATATTGTGCTAAAATATGCCATTTACAACTCGCAATTAGATTTAAAAAGATCCACGTCATGCGAAAATGGGTCGTATGCCATATGCGCCCGTCATAGCTATAGCCCACCCAGCCTGCGCATCTCTCAGTCTGGTCAGGAGATACATAATGAGACCAAAAAACCTTCAGTGATTTTATAGCGGACAGCAATGCCTCTGACCAGACTACGCAAATGCACAGGCTGGGCTTAAGCTACGCTGACCGAAACGCCATAAGACCCATTTTCGCATGACGCGGCTATCAATGTGTGATTAGAATGATTCAAAAGAAAACTGCGTGTAAAATATTAGCATACGATTTATTTCGATGGTGGAGAAATAAACTCATAGACAGCCATGTGAAGACACACATGAACTCCCGTAGTATAATTTGTATCTACTTACACTAATGTGTGGTTTGACTATAATAACACACATTTAATGTGGTGAATATGCTACTAACAAGTGAAAGCACACACAAAATAGTTCAACTTTTGTTTTCAAGGTAATTATATAGAAACGTAAATTTTAAACTTTATTTCAAAGTTAGCATTTTCGAAACTCATGTTCAATGTTTTATAAATTGACAACTGTGAATATAAACAAGCTTTACCTTATACTATGGCGTTGTTATCACCCGTGCAATTCAGAATACATGAGATATCGCCGCTACCTGTTGAGAACAAAATAACGTTTTTCAAACAAACCAAAATTAACCCAGCTGTAGTAGCAAGCACAATCAACAATGTAACGCAAAAGACGCGTGATAGTGTATTGAACTTTCGATATAACACTATGCTTGTTGATCAGCATTAGTTTTATTTTCCCGCATCTATTAATAGCCTCGGTTTATGGATGATCTGTGCTTAGCAAAAATATCACGTGATTAAGACGCAGCAGATAGTGGACTAGTGATATTATGAGATTATGAGCGGAATTCCATAAAAAACGTCAGAAATATCTTGTGTTTTTAGCTCATCATTTTTTTGAAAAAAAATTATATGCTATTGTCATCACCTTGGCGTCGGTGTCGGCGGCGGCGTCCGGTTAAGTTTTGCGTTTAGGTCCACTTTTCTCATAAAGTATCAATGCTATTGCATTCAAACTTGGTACACTTACTAACTATCATGAGGGGACTGGGCAGGCAAAGTTCTATAACTCTGGCTTGCATTTTGACAGAATTATGTGCCCTTTTTATACTTAGAAAATTGAAAATGTTGGTTAAGTTTTGTGTTTAGGTCCATTTTATTCCTTAAGTATCAAAGCTATTGCTTTCATACTTGCAACACTTACTAACTATCATAAGGGTACTGTGCAGGCAAAGTTATGTAACTCTGACTTGCATTTTGATAGAATTATGTGCCCTTTTTATACTTAGAAAAATGAAAACTTGGTTAAGTTTTGTGTTTAGGTCCACTTTTTTCCTAAAGTATCAAAGCTTTTGCTTTCATACTTGCAACACTTACTAACTATCCTAAGGGGAATGTGCAGGCAAAGTTATGTAAGTCTGACTGGCATTTTGACGGAATTATGGGCCCTTTATACTTGAAAATTTGGTTAAGTTTTGTGTTTTGGTCCACTTTACCCCTAAAGTATCATAGATATTGCTTACATACTTGGAACACTCGCAAACTATCATAAGGGGACAGTAAAGGACAAGTTGCATAACTCTGGTTGTCATTTTTACGGAATTATGGCCCTTTTTTGACTTAGTAACTTTGAATATATGGTTACATTTTGTGTTTAGATCCACTTTACTTCTAAAGTATCAAGGCTATTGCTTTTAAACTTCAAATACTTTCATGCTATCATGAGGGTACTGTACCTTGCAAGTTTTTACCTTGACCTTTGAATGACCTTGACTCTAAAGGTCAAATTATTAAATTTTGCTAAAATTGCCATAACTTCTTTATTTATGATTAGATTCGATTGATACTTTGACAAAACAACTCTACCTGACATACCACAATAGACTCCACCCAAACCATCCCCCACGCTCCCCCCCCCCCCGAATCCCCCCTCAATCCCCCCCATTTTTTTAATTAAAGATCATCTAATAAATGACCACCACACCCTCATACTATACCCCCCCACCCCCCACCCCAAAAAATAATTTTTATGCCCCGGTAGGGTGGCATTTAGCAGTAGAACTGTCCGTCAGTATGTCAGTCAGTCTGTCCGTCCGGCCGAAAAAAACTTTAACATTGGCCATAACTTTTTCACTTTTGAAGATAGCAACTTGATATTTGGCATGCATGTGTATCCCATGGAGTTGCACATTTTGAATGGTGAAAGGTCATCCTTCAAGGTCAAATGTCAAATTTATGGTGTCTGTCCGTCCGAAAATTTTAACATTGGCCATAACTTTTTCAATATTGAAGATAGCAACTTGATATTTGGCATGCATGTGTATCACATGGAGCTGAAAATTATGAGTGGTGAAAGGTCAAGGTCATCCTTCAAGGTCAAATGTCAAATATATGGCGTCTGTCCGTCCGTAAACTTTAACATTGGCCATAACTTTTTTAATATTGAAGATAGCAACTTCATATTGGGCATGCATGTGTATCTCAGGAAGCTGCACATTTTAAGTGGTGGATGTTTTAGGTCAAGGTCATCCTTCAAGGTTAAAAAAAAAATAAAAAAATTCAAAGCGGCGTTCTCATGAAGCTGCACATTTTGAGTGGTGAAAGGTCAAGGTCATCCTTCAAGGTCAAGGTCATCCTTCAAGGTCAAGGTCATTCTTCAAGGTCAAAGGTCAAAAAAAATAATTCAAAGCGGTGTTCTCATTAAGCTGCACATTTTGAGTGGTAGAAGTTCTAGGTCAAGGTCATTCTTGAAGGTCAAGGTCACCCTTCAAGGTCAAAGGTAAAAAAATTAAAAAACATTCAAAGCGGCGTTATCATGAAGCTGCACATTTTGAGTGGTGGAAGTTCAAGGTCAAGGTCATCCTTCAAGTTCAAGGTCATCCTTCAAGGTCAAAGGTCAATTTTATTTTTTTTTAATTCTAAGCGGCGTTATCATGAAGCTGCACATGTTGAAAGGTGGGAGTTCAAGGTCAAGGTCATCCTTCAAGGTCAAAAAAATAAATAAATAAATAATTCAAAGCGGCGTTCTCATAAAGCCGCACATTTTGAGTGGTGGAAGTTCAAGGTCAAGGTCATCCTTCAAGGTCAAAGTCATCCTTTAAGGTCAAAGGTCACATATTTTTTTTTATTTCAAAGCGGCGTTCTCATGAAGCTGCACATTTTTAGTGGTGGAAGTTCAAGGTCAAGGTCATTCTTCAAGGTCAAGGTCTTCCTTGAATGTCAAAGGTACAAAAAATAATTTCAAAGCGGCTTTATCATGAAGCTGCACATTTTGAGTGGTGGAATTTCAAGGTCAAGGTCATCCTTCAAGGTCAAGGTTATCCTTCTAGGTCAAAGGTCAACAAAAAAAATTCAAAGCGGCGTTCTCATAAAGCTGCACATTTTGAGTGGTGGAAGTTCAAGGCCAAGGTCATCCTTCAAGGTCAAAGGTAAAAAAAAATTCAAAGCGGCGCAATAGGGGACATTGTGTTTCTGACAAAATAAAAAAAATGCATTTTTTTTGCATTTTTGGAAGATAATGTAATAAATGACCACTCCCCCACACTATACACCCCTCTCCACTCCACCCCTCCCTCCTTTGTGATTGAAATTGAGATAGGTCCCTACACCTTTAAAAAGAAAAATAGATGAGCGGTCTGCACCCGCAAGGCGGTACTCTTGTTTTAGGAAATCGGATTGTAAAATACACATTTTAAATACATATTGTACTGAACTCTTAAGTGAATAAGCAGTCCATTTGCCCTCGGGCACACAATGTGAGTGAACACTTGTTAAAACGGATTACATATAACATCTCGACTTTTATCATTATTGGACAATCAGTGACTGCTAAGCTTAATCCTATTATACCTCTGACTTAAAGCAATTAGGAATATTATTACTGTATAGAGGGAAAAGAGGTGGTAAAAATCAAAATAGGGACAGATGTCACAATAAAAGAGTATGGGATACCAAGGATTTCATTTCAATAACCTAACATGTGTGCCTCAGGAAATTAAAACCATTATAAGGACAAAAGTCGTCCCAAAAACTATAACAAAAACTGCTGACAGAAATATTATACAAATTAGACCAAATAACGAGTACATTCTCGGATTTCCAGGGTTATAAGAGTCTCAAATTGTGCTCAATTAATTGCAGGTTTGTTAAAAAAAGAACTCTTTTCATTTGTGACTTTGTATTGTCGAATGATTATGACCTGGTTGCATTAACTGAAACATGTCTTGAAAGCGATGTCGATGAGGTTTTTGTAAGCGAAAGGTGGCGGTCATATCTAAGTATGCACTACAACTTAAAGTAGTAGCAACTAGCAAAGAGAAAAAATTCTCTCAATTTGAATACATGGACTGTAGAGTAAGTGTTCGCGGTAATACAACCCGCATGGCAATTATCTACAGACGACCACCGTCAAAAGAAAATGGCCTAAGTGCCACTGCCTTTCTGGATGAAGAATGGCCAACATTCTTGTCAAAATATGTGACAATTGACAAAAACATACATGTCGGAGATCTTTACTTCCATCTTGACGTTCCAAACAACCTTGAAACTACCAAATTTCTTAGCATTCTTGATGCCTGTGGACTTAAACAACATGTAAATAAACCAACACACGTAGCTGGTCACATTCTAGATGTTGTCATAACAAGAAAAACGACGATACCATATCTAACATCGATGTCATCGATCCCAGGTTCTCGAATTCGGCTGGAAAATTGTCAATTGACCACTTTGCTGTGACAATGAACGTTAGGGCATCAAAACCAGTGCCTGTAAAAACAGTTTCTTTTCGCAGCTTCCGTAGCATTGACGTTGATTTGCTCAAAAATGACTTAAGATCATCTGTAATATTGAATTCTGAATCATATGTGACAAACGTAGATGAATTGGCGGACAGCTACGAATCGGAATTATCCTTATTGATAGATAAACATGCTCCACTACGTACCAAATCTATAATTCTACGGCCAACCTGCCCTTGGTACAATGAACATCTGCATAAAGAAAAACATATAAACCGCAAGCTAGAACGAAAGTGGCGTGTATCAAGGCTAACAACTGACCACCAGATTTACAGAAGTCAGTGTACTATTGTCAACAAGTTACAGGAAAAAGCTCGGGAACATTACTACAAAGATAAAATTGAATCGTGTGGCAGAGATCCGAAAAGCCTTTTCAAAGTTACCAATCATCTGCTCAGAAAGAAATGTGAAGTGATTTTATCATCCCAATATTCACCAAGGGAGCTTGCTCAAGATTTTAGTGATTTCTACGTTAATAAGGTGGAGTTTATAAGTAACAATATATCTCCACAAAATACAAATGACTTCAATACTTTTAATATAGATGATTCAAAAGAGCAATTTCAATTAAAGGAACTGCCACCAGCATCAGAGAATGAGATTCCAAAGCGTATCTCAAAGTCAGCAAATAAATCTTGCGAACTTGATCCCATTCCAACGTGGCTGGTAAAAGAATGTTCAATGGAGTTAGTTCACATCATCACTAAGATTGTTAATGCTTTTCTTAATACCGGTAAAGTGCCAACATCATACAAAAGTGCGCGAATCAGACCTCTATTGAAAAAAGAAACTTTAGATCATTATACACTCAAGAACTACAGACCAGTATCGAATTTACCATATGTGTCTAAAATTCTGGAGAAGGCAGTAGACTCACGCTTAGAACATAACATGGATTCAACCAATCTCCACGAGCCAAACCAATCGGCATACAGAAAATTTCACTCAACAGAGACTGCTTTGATTAAAGTTCACAACGACATTTTACAATCCTTAGACCAACACCAAGTAACAGTTTTGGTGATGCTGGATCTCTCTGCAGCCTTCGATACCTTTGACCACAAGACACTGCTTGCACGGCTCGAAACCCATTTTGAAATTACAGGGCAGCCACTGGCTTGGATGGAGGCATATATGAGTGACCGTTTTCAGACTGTCTGAATAGACGGAGAGCTGTCAAAGCCAGTGCATATGACATATAGTGTGCCACAAGGCTCGGTTTTAGGCCCCAAATTCTATGTCATGTACACGAAACCTGTCGGTGCTATATGTCGTAAATACAGGAAAAACGCACATTTTTACGGTGATGACTCACAGCTGTACATGTGATTCAAACCAATAAACCCTTCAACAATAGAATACACTATCAATCAAGTGACGCTTTGTCTTAATCAAATTACCAATTGGATGAATACCAACATGCTGAAACATAACTCTGAAAATAACGAACTTATTGTTTTCACAAGTGATAGTAAGAAGAATGCAGTTTCTTACATCACTGTGAAAGTGGACAAGTCAGAAATTATGCAGTAATCCAGTGTTAGAAACCTGGGTGCTTTCCCGGACTCCAAGATGAACATGGATCAACACGTAAATTCTGTGTGTAGATCTACCTACGCTGAGTTATGGCAAATAGGTTGCATTCGGCAATATATTAACATAGACGCCACCAAAATCCTAGTTAATGCGTTAGTAACATCTCGACTGGACTATTGCAAGGCTCTTCTGTACGGAATTCCCCAGCATACAATCAACAAACTGCAGGTTGTTCAGAATACTGCTGCCCTAATAATAACTAGAACATCAAAGTACAGTCACATCACACCGATTTTGAAGGATCTCCATTGGCTACCTGTACAATACAGAGTGAACTATACAATAATGACACTTACATTTAAAGCTCTACATGGCCAATCTCCAGCATATATCAAAGACATGATAAATGCCTATAGACCAACGCGTAATCTACGTTCAGCACACCAATCGATGACACTGGTACCCTCAAAATGCAAACAAGTGAAGTACGGTGAAAGGAGCTTCAAATCAGCTGCTCCTAAATTGCGGAATTCACTGCCATCATATGTTAGAGACTTTCAAACACTTCAGAGTGTCAAAAGGCATTTAAAGATCTACTAGTTCGTGCAGGTCTGCGGAAACTGATTAATTCAATATTGGCACTTCAGCTGCGATAAACTGTTAATGCACTCGATAGTCCACAAATGTTCTTTTTTTGAATCCCATTTATAATAGTAATGTTTCATGTGACGATTTTAATTGATTCTATTGTTTTACCAGGTTTAGAGTTTTTCTACCATATGCTTAGTTAGATCTTAAATATTTTTTTACTATGTTATTGATATTTTATGCTTTTACAAAATAAAGATATTTATACATTAATTGTATAGCGCCTTTGAAAGTGTATTATTACCTGAAAAGAGCGCTTTATAAATGCGGCAATTAATAATTATAATTAATCATAACTCATTCTCGGCGCGTATGCGGCAGATGCGGCAGTTATCAGATTTATCGTAGAAAACTGGATTGAAACGCTTGGTATTTACCTTAGTTGTTCGCAAGTGAACAACTAATGCAAGATGAAGAATGAGAAACGCTTCTATAAGTAATCAAATTACGGCGAGGTATTATTATCTTCCGCCATAGGCGGAGGGATATTGTTTTTGCGTTGTCCGTCCATCCGTCCGTCCGTCCGTCCGGCACTTTTGTATCCGGAGCCATATCTTGGAAGTGCTTGGGCGGATTTTATTGAAACTTGTTATGAGTATATATATGGATAAGAGGATGATGCACGCCAAATGGCATTGTAGTACAACATCTGTTAATAACGGAGCTATGGCCCTTTGTATCTTGAAAAAATGCTTTTTTTGTGTCCGGAGCCATATCTTGGAAGCACATTGGCGGATTTAATTGAAACTTGGTATGAGTATATATATGGATAAGAGGATGATGCACGCCAAATGGCATTGTACACAATTGTATAATAACGGAGTTATGGCCCTTTGCATCTTGAAAAAATGCTTTTTTGTGTGTCCGGAGCCATATCTTGGAAGTGCTTTGACGAATTTCATTGAAACTTTGTTTCAGTACATGTATGGATACGGGGATGATGCACGTTTGCGTTGTCCATCAGTTCAGAGAACTTTTGTGTCCAGATATATATTGGCGGGGGATATCAATTCAACGAATTTGCTTGTTATCAAGGAAAGTGTGTCTGTTTGTTTTTGCCAATCGGGTTCATACCATAGTGATATTCATAAGTACGCAACGGCGTTATGTTTATTAAATGATACACTAAATAATCTTGTGTTTTTTTAGATTGGAGAACGGAAAGGGCGAAGAAAAAACAATCGGTATGCGTATTGTATTTTTATAGTGATGATGTTTGTGTTTTTGCACATTAACACTAATTTAACAATTATCTACTTGAATTCAGAATGTTTATTTAGTTTAAGATAACACTCATAAGCAAATTAAACTTAAAAACGAACGTGGTTACTTGCGTAGAGTATTTATTGTGTTGTGTTTGTTTTTAGAAAATTCCAGGTCAGCCTAAGGCGTTTGAAATCGATTTAACATCTCCGCAAAGAAGACGTTAAAAACCTACCAGATAATTTCACTGAAAATAATTATTGTATATAGCTAACACGCGCTTTATGTTTCGAGTTCAAGTTGTGTATTGCAAAGATGAAGGATTATTTAGTGCCCTCAAAGAAACGATTGCAGCTGATGCATGTTATTATAGTCAATGTAAGGAGTTAAGTTTTTGATGTATGTTTTTTTTCAATCATGAGCCAGATAAGATCTTATTCCACTGATTCTGTTTTTAAAGCTTAAAGTATCCAATTTGTAAAAAAATGAATGCATAAGTAGTTTACATGACTTATCTGAGAAAAATTGTTATCGCATAAACACTTATTCTAATGTTGATTATTTATATTATTTTATCAATTGTGAGTATATTATATAATATTCAGCTAAGTGTATACATATATAAAATATATATCGAATTTAGCATATATGTTGACATGGAAATGTTGACTGATTAATGCGTGTTGAGTTATGATTTAATCCATAAACCCGCGTAATGATGTGAGCAAGACTGCTGTGTGAAAGTACAAATATATCCAAAACGCTGTAAAATAATATTTTTAATTATACAAATTTTATATATTTCAAGTATTTCTATATTCACGTTAAATATTGTATATCAGTTGTTCTGATTTGCTTATGTAATACCATTTAATCAAGTCATTTCACGACATTCTCTTTAGTTTGAAAACATATGGTAATGTTACACGTTTATTAGAAGCTGATGTACCCTTTTACATTGAAACATATATACAATACTTTGTATTTTTATTTTTGACGTTGAAACATAAATACTTTGTATCTTTATATTTAACATATAAATGCATGTGTTTTGCGCAATGGTTTCTCACATACAGCGTTTCCGTATTGTTTTATTATAAGTGAAAATTCAAATAACAATTCACCATTTATATGCAAATGAATATCTGCTTAACGGCTTTGAGTTGGACCTTTTTTACTTGCAGCTGACTGTACATCCGTGCATACATTGTCCATCAATGTTTTCGTAAGCGGGTCTGCACAAATATCGTTTTCTGTCTTCTTACAATATCTTAAAGAAAATGTTTATATTAAACTTTTCCATTTTATTAACTCATTTTTATCAAAATGATATGATATAAACGTACTTTAAAACACATGCTTGTTGGTTTTCGATTCACTATGTCTTTCTTCTCTTAAAATTTGGAATTATTAATGGAATGACCATTTTATATGTTTGATTCTTAAATATTCAATCACCTAAGCTGGACCATTTGATAAGTTTGATTTTTAGCTCGACTATTATATATGAAATATATATAGTAGAGCTATCCTACTCACCCCGGCGTCGGCGTTTGCGTTGGCGTTAGCATGAGCGTGTAAATGTTAAAGTTTGCGTACTACCCCAAATATTTCCAATGTCCCTTGACATATTGATTTCATATTTTGAACACTTCTTCACCAACATGACCCCAACCTATAAACAAGAGCAGACAACTCTATCAAGCTTTTTGTACTAATTATGACCCTTTTTCCACTTAGAATATGCATATTATTGATAAATCTATCCTAAAGTTTGCGTACTACCCCAAATATTTTCAATTTTCCTTGACATATTGCTTTCATATTTTGCATACTTCTTAACCAACATGAACCAAAACTATACAAAAGAGCAGACAACTGTATCAAGCATTTTGTAAGAATTATGGTCATTTTTCCACCTAGAATATGCATATTATTGATAAATCTATGTTAAAGTTTGCGACTACCCCATATATTTTCTACATCCCTTGACATATTGCTTTCATATGTTGCATACTTCTTTACCAACATGACCCCAATCTATAAACAAGAGCGGACAACTGTATCAAGCATTTTGTAATTATGGTCCTTTTTCCATTTACAATATGCATATTACTTTAGTTACATTGCCATAACTTCTATTTATGATCAGATTGTATTAATACTTTCACAAAACAATACTTACCTGAATACCACAATAGATTCCACCCAAACAATACCCCAACCCAGAATCCCCCTCCCCCCCCCCCCCCAATTTTTTTATTTTATTTTTTATTTTTGAAAGATCATTTAATAAATGACCACACCCCACATTATACCCCCATCTCAACCCCCCCTACCCCCCCCCCCAAAAAAAAAAATATTTTGTTTTTCCTTTGTTTATTTTTGAAAGATCGTCTAATAAATTATTGAATATGAACAATTTCCCCATGATTGCTTACGTTAAACTGTCAAGCAATCGAATAGTCGAGCGCGCTGTCCTCTGACAGCTCTTGTTTCACTAACAATATGCATATTTTTGTTAAATCTATGTTAAAGTTTGCGTACCATCTCAAATATTTTCATTGTCCCTTGACATCTTGCTTTCATATTTTGCATACTTCTTTACCAACATGACCCCAACCTATAAACAAGAGCAGACAACTGTATCAAGCATTTTGTAAGAATTATGGCCCTTTTTCACTTAGAATATGCATATTATTGATAAATCTATGTTAAAGTATGCGTACCACCTAAATATTTTCAATGTCCCTTGACATATTGCTTTCATATTTTGCATACTTATTTACCAACATGACCCCAACCTATAAACAAGAGCAGACAACTGTATCAAGCATTTTGTAAGAATTATGGCCCTTTTTTCACTTAGAATATGCATATTATTGATAAATCTATGTTAAAGTTTGCGTACCACCTCAAATATTTTCAATGTCCCTTTACATATTGCTTTCATTTTTTGCATACTTCTTCACCAACATGACCCCAGCCTATAAACAAGAGCAGACAACTATATCAAGCATTTTATAAGAATTATGGCCCTTTTTCACGTAGAATATGCATATTATTGATAAATCTATGTTAAAGTTTGAGTACCACCTAAAATGTTTTCAATGTCCCTTGACATATTGCTTTTATATTTTGCATACTTCTTTACCAACATGACCCCAACCTATAAACAAGAGCAAACAACTGTGTCAAGCATTTTGTAAGAATTATGGCCCTTTTCCCATTTACAATATGCATATTACTTTAGTTACATTGCCTTAACTTCTTTATTTATGATCAGATTTTATTAATACTTTGACAAAACAACACTTACCTGAATACCACAATGGATTCCACCCAAACAATACCCCACAACCCCAACCCAGAATCCCTGCCCCCCACCCCTCCCCCCCAATTTTTTTCCATTTTTTATTTTTGAAATATCATCTAATAAATGACCACACCCCACATTATACGCCCCTATCAACCCACCCTACCCCCCCCCCCCCAACAAAAAAAAATATAGGTCATCGGGTTTATAGCGTTTAACTTTATTAATATTTTCTCTCTGACCGGCGTTTAAAGTTTGATTTATTTTTATTTTTTAGCAGTCACATAAACAACTAAGCTATGTAATATGGATCTTTTACACCAATTATTGCTGCTTCTTCCTGTATTTGCGCGATGATGATCTTAATCATTAACTTTCTGATGCTATATTCTTAAATCTTTTTGTAAAAATAAGGGATGTAGTTGATACTTGTTTGTAATTTCATGCCATCGTTCCTCAAAAAGTTGTAACTCTATTGCTCTGGTCTATTTACTACCATTGAGTAATTAAATGGTAATTAAATTGAATGCGTTTTAATTCCCTTGTATTATTGTTTAATTTGAGTTGCAATGCTATAACGTTTAAATTTTATTTACACGTATATGGATGATGAATGTTTGCTGGGCCAAGTATGAGGTTGAGCGCTCTAAAACCGATTTAAACCCCCAATGCTTTGCATTGACCGTTCCAAGGCAGTGACCCCAGCTTTATTCTTATGTGTTTATGTTGTGTTGTATTGTGCTGTTTTGTACTGTTTTGGCAATTTGTCACTTGCCTTAAATAAAGGACCAACTAATTGTATATAATAAGAATGCAATACTGCTACAGCAGCTGAGTTTCACTTCTTTACATTCATTGGTATAAATATGTGAAATGATAGGGCTGAATATGCTAATCTGCTGGCCTTGACTCGGTGTAAACACCGATGCTTTCAAATGACAACTCCAAGAAAGTGACATCAGATTTGTAGGAGTCCAATTAAAACCACTTAATTTTGAAATGTAAGTTGCCTTTATTGTGTTTTTGTTATTTTTATTTTAATTATACCCCGATTACCATTGGTAATGAGGGCTATATAGGAGTCACTTTGTCGGTCGATTTGTCTGTCGGTCTCTGTACCGAAAATTTTATCCGATCTTCACCAAACTTGGTCAGAAGTTGTATCTAGATGATATCTAGGTCAAGATTGAATATGGGTCATGCCGGGTAAAAAAACTAGGTCACGGGGTCACTTAGTGCGTGTAAAACCGAAAGTTTGTCCGGACCATAACTATGTCATATATTTTTAAATTTTCAAATGACTTGGTACATTTTTTTCACCATCATGGGACGGTGTGTCATGCGAAAGAAGAACGTCGATGTCTCAAAGGTTAAGGTCGAACTTTGAGTTCAAAGGTCAAAATGCTTGTCCGGACCATTACTATGTAATTTATCGTTAGATTTTAAAATGACTTGGTAAATTGACCAGTCGCCAAAGTATCGATCGCTCCGCCCACATTTTTCGATCAGCCAATCGGATATCGATTTTTCACACACCCCTCAGCAACGCTTATCTGGCCGCCATTTTGTCCGACAAACAAAGCGTGTTGTACATATGGAATGGACGTAACTTTTAAGAGTTTACACAAATTTTATATCAAATGCATGATCACTACTGTTCGATCATTATTCAAAATTGTAGGTGCTATACATACTTTATAAAAGGTTATTATTTTATCTTTATTTCTTAAACATATGAACGAGTCGTGAGAAAACAAACACAATAAATAGTTTAACCACACCAGGTGTGTGTTCTAAAACGTGTTATACCGTTTGATGCACAGTATTATTAAGCAGTTTGGGCAATATAATAATTGCCACACGTGCTTATTAATCTCAGCGTAATTGTCGTAGATTAATAAATAACAGTATGTTGCGTGGATCTCAGAATGAAGTAACATTAAAGCATTGTTAGGTACTGTACACAAGAAAAGAAAAATATTTAATTACTTAAATGATTTCCAATTATTTATTTATTTTCTGTGGATCATAAACAAGGGAAATCATTATAAATTGTTAACTTAAATATTGTTTTAACTAAAGTAAAAACAACAAAAAGGTGATTTCAACGCGGCTTAGCCAGCTTAAAGCGACTTCAAGTGTAAAATGTACGGCTTATAATACAACAACAACATTTCTAATACAACATATATTGATACGGGGAGAAATGTGAAAATTGCAATTAACATATAAGGGCCATCTTGATATAAATAAGCAAATGCATAATATGCTAAATGTATTCAATTTGAATGTTCGTGAACAGCACCGTAATACCAACATTTCATTTTTTGATAGTGAAATGTAACAGGTTCGCATTAAACATAAATGAAATAAAATGCATATTAGACTACCTGTTAATGAAACAACGAAATTAGGCCTGTATTTAATTATGGTTACAATCAAAATTTAATTTATATCTAAATAAAAAAATCGGTGTTTTGATAACGCCATTTCTCTCTAAAGTATTTATGATTGTATTAACGTTTTACAAAGCAGTTTAGTTTAGTGTGCGGCTTTAATAATTTATATTATAGAAAAGAGTATAATACATCATTACAAATATAGAATTTCCCTCACGTAATCCGCTATAATTGCGATCTGCTTGTCGGAGTTTTCTAATCACTAGACCACGTGACTATGTGGGCGGAGCGATCGATAATTTGGCGACTGGTCAATTTGTTCACCATAATGGGTCGGTGTGTCATGCGAAAGAAGAACGTCGATATCTCCGAGGTCAAGGTTACACTTGGAGTTCAAAGGTCAAAATGCCCATAAATAAGCTTGCCCGTGCAATAACTTTGTCATTTATTGTGAGACTTGAAAATCAATCGGCACATTTGTTCACCATCATGGGATGGTGTGTCATGCGAAAGAATTACGTCGATGACTCCAAGGTCAAGGTCACACTTTGAGTTTAAAGGTAAACAATGGCCATAGATGAGCTTTTCCGGGCCATAACTATGTCGTTCATTGTGAGAATTTGAAATCATTTGGCACATTGTTCACTTTCATCGGACGGTGTGTCATGCGAAAGAATTACTTATATATCTCCATGGTCAAGGTCACACTTTGAGTCCAAAGGTCAAAAATGGACATAAATGAGCCTGTCCGGGCCATATCTATGTCGTTCATTGAGAGATTTTAAAATCATTTGGTACATTTGTTCACAATCATTGGACGGTGTGTCATGCGAAAGAATTACGTCCATATCTCTAAGGTCAAGGTCACACTTTGAGTTCAAAGGTCAAAAATGGCCATAAATGATCTTGTCCGGGCCATAACTATGTCATCCATTGTGAGATTTAAAAAAATTCTCGGTACATTTGTTCAGAATTATTTGACGGTGTGTCATGCGAAAGAATTACGTCGATATCTCTATGGCAAAGGTCACACATTGAGTTCAAAGCAAAAATGGCAATTAATGAGCTTGACCGCGCCATATCTATGCCATTCATGGTGAGATTTTAAAATGACTCTGTACATTAATTTTGTTCACAGTCATCGGACTGCGTGTCATGCGAACTAATTCAAGAGTTCAAAGGTCAAAATGGCCATAAATAATAATGGCATAATGATTATTAAAAATCGCCATACATTAGCTTCTCTTGTGTTGTGAAGACAGCATGGAAAATATTCTGTGTCAATGCAGTATGTGGGGGTATACGTCACGTCTGTGACAAAGCTCTAGTTTAAATTGTGATGTTATGATATTGACACGTGTGGATTTTTTTTATTAATTCGTCAGGTATTTTGTTCGTGTAGTCGTTGTTTGTGTTCTCAATTTAACTTTTTTTAAATTCTTTAGGTATTTTGTTTGTGTGATCATCGTTTGCGTTCTAAATTTAACAGTATGCATGTGATTACATTTTAATAGTAAACGCAGATTCTATCTGTTGTTGCTATTATATTATCTATAAATACAAGATACGTTGCTTTGACTTTTCACCATCTATTTAAAGAGTTGGCTTCAAAAAAAGAAACCGTTTACATTTGCGCTATTTGTCATTACCTTTGTTCGTAATGCACAGTTGTGTAGCAATCATGTTTTCTGCTTAAATATTTATTTAAAATAAAATAAAAACACTGTTAATTATTCATTTTAAAATTGGAATAATTCCCAAACCAAAACGGTAAATTGATACAGTAATAAAATGAATACTTTTAAGGAGTTATATTGTTTCTGTTTAATGTTTTATGAGTTTTGGTTTCGTGAATACAAAATCAAATCAGCGCGATAAAATTTCAAGAAATCATCAATAACAGTGACAATAGAATATTTGTACTGAAAGGCCTCTGGCCCAAAATACACACATTTATGCAGTAATCATAAGAAGTGACATTGTAAACAATGTTAACAACAGTAACAGGGACTTTTTCATGGATTTTGGCATGTATTGAAGTTTGTCAGTAAATGCTTTATATTGATAAATGTAAATATTGGATCTAAAAAGCTCCAGTAAAAAATCTAGAATAAAATTTAAAAGAAGAGAAAAAAAGTAACCCCCAACAGGGCTCGAACCACTGACCCCAGGAGTCCTGGAGTAAAAGTTTACCACTTAGACCACTCCGACATCCGTGCTCATACAATGAGGGATGTATTTTATACTTTATATAAGCAATCCTCGTATTTTCCAAAAATATAACGACAACAACAGAAATCTCACAATTATTTAATCGCTTTATAATTTTCAGGTTTTTAATTCGTCAAAAGATGCATATAATCGCTATTCTTATCCCTGACGAATTTTTTTTCGGATGGGATTATAGTACTATTCTCCGTCTGTCTGTGCGTCCGTCTGTGCCTCTGTCCGAAACTTTGTCCAGAGCTTAACTCCAAATTTATTTAATTGATTTACTTTAAACTTTGAATATAAACAGATTGCAACTAGGAGAAGTGCAGTGACCAAGAACCATAACTATATCTACCTTAGTTTTTTTAATTATCTCCCTTAATATAATTTCAAACTAATTTTTTGTCCAGATCATAACTCTAAATCTACTGCAGGGATTTAATTGAAATATAAACAGATGGCAAGTAGGAGAAGTGCAGTGACTAAAAACCATAACTCTATCTACCTTAGTTTTTGAAATATTTCCCTTTATTTAATTTCAAGGTTATTTTTTGTCGGGAGCATAACTCTAAATCTACTTAAGGAATTTACTTGAAATATACACAGATGGCAATTAGGAGAAGTGCAGTGACTAAGAACCATAACTCTATCTACCTTAGTTTTTGAATTATCTCCCTTTTTTAATTTCAAAGTAAAGTTTTGTTAGGAGCATAACTCTAAATCTACACTGAAGGGATTTACTTGAAACTAGAAATATAAACAGATGGCATCAAGGATAAGTGCAGTAAACATGAACCATAACTCTTTTGGCCATAGTTGTCTTAATTATCTTCCTTTATTTATTTATTTTTTATTTTTTTTACTTATATTTTATTTATTTATAATTTTAAATAACATTTAATTTAATTTCATAAATAATATTTTAGCTTTTCAATTTTTAATGTCTACCTTTATCTAATTTTACAATAATATTTTAATTTGAACACTGACGTATTCACTGTAAAATGAATAGATGGGGTTAAGGTAGCATAACTCCAACACTATATAACTGATTGATCCTTGAAATATAAATAGATGACACAGCTGCCATGTTTTGCAAATATTATTCTACTCTCAAATGTTGTCATACAAGCAAACACATTTCGGCGGGGATTTGGCACTACTGTGACAAGCTCTTGTAGAGCATGGTAAATGTTCAGTAGTACTGTTTCCTCACAAATATAACTAAAACGAAACTTTGCAAATCTGATAGTGTAAGCCTTTTGCACGAGAATTGATATCGTCTTAAATGGTTTGCTTCGCACGGTCAAGTAGTCTGGTATAAAATATATTTAAGAAGGCAACGAATTTTTATATGCGTTGCCAACGTTACTCGACCAGCTTCGTCTTAGCGCCCTAACATTAAGTAACACTGCTTTGGGTATTTCGAAGTAGCCATCTGTGTCAGAGTTATCCAGTTTTTGACACGCTTGAACATATAGTCAACGTTTAGTGGAAGGCGTGCACAATCTGCTTATGCAAAACTTTGTGTTACTTTAAGATTCAAACGTGCTAACCTCTTGCAAAACTGAATTTGTACGCTTTTTATTTTATCGAACGTTTTATGTCCCCATTATTCCGCCGAGTATAGCAATATAGGTTTGACGATTGCATCAAACAAATTTTAAGCTTCGCGTCGGTGAAAGTTGCCAAAATATTTTTGGTAACGAAATATTGAGTCGGCTGCCTTTTTCGTTTGCATTGATAACGTATCCTTTGCATGTTGGTGTAAAGAACCACAGTTTCTATAGTCGTATTGTTGAAGAACCATCGCTCATATTGTCTAAGTGGGCCACCATTTTTAAACAAAATAATTTTCGATTTGTCCAAATTAAGCCTCATACCGGAGGACTCGCATAATTATTTTATTCTATTTATCTGTATCTGCAATTTGCTAGCGGTCAAGGAAGCATCTGCAATGTTGTCCGCAATCATCAGTGCCTGCATTTCATCTACTTGGTTCAATATAAAAATTCAACTTCCGCAATGTTGCTTAAAGTGAGTGACAAGGTTGTTAATAAAGAACGCAAACATTACGCTCGAACTGACGCATCCTTGTTTTGTTCCGATGTTACAACCAAAATATTCCGTGAAGCCTTTTGACTGTTTTACACGCAAGCGCAGCTGAGCTTCCTGTACATTGATTGAAATAAGAATAACAGAAGGCTGTTTTCGTTGACCCCTTTTCGTTCTAAGCTGCTCCATAGATGCTGATGCTTACAAGTATCAAAAGCTTTAAAATAGTCAATACAAAATACGTATAGTGGTATACTCTTCCTCGTCGTTTTGTTAAATATTTTGTAATAACAGCGCTTAAGTTAAACATATTGGCCGTTTTACCGTAGACAGATCTAAATCCATCTTGTGACTCGTCCATTATTTAATACAGATCAGCCCATCGTGACAATTGAGAACTAAGTATATTCATGAAAACTTTACCCAAGCAATTTGCCACCGAGACAGCTCTATAGTTATTCGGATCCGATTTAAATCCGTTCTTGTGTATTGGAGTATTCATACTCTCCCACCATTCCACTTCAAAACGTCCGGTTGATAATATATAGTTGAACAGTATCTTTTACGTACGGAATAGTAATGTGAATTGTATGTTCGTACATTTCTATACATGTCTGGTCCTACAGCACATCCACTGCGTAATGATTGTAGGCTGGTCAAACAAAAACAGTTAGTAACCAGTCTAATGTATCAGTGTCTCTAGTGTCTCTTACAGACTCCAAGATATTTTCATATGCATTAGTGTCAGAAAACCATTTTTCAAAATATTCCAGCCAAACATCTGCACCAATAAAGTTAGTATGGCAGTTTTCTCTGCCAATAGCATTTAATACTTTTCCAAAAACACATTGGGTTTTTACTATTCTCAATTAGCACATTTCTCCACTGCCTCTTAAGAGACAATATTTTGCGTGACATAGGTTTTTGAACACATATTTACTTGTAAGATATTTGTCAAAATCTTGTTTTGAGTTTGTGCGGCGGTATCGACGTTTTTTTTCTTATATTTCGCTTAATTACAGACCTCTTCCCACCAATCCGGTTGTTTATTTGCGGTGTTTCGTTTGTATGGTTTAGGTTTTGGATAGGAACGCTTCATACATTGACCAGCGTTTTAAAATAATACCACTAAACCATTTAGGCTATTGCTGATATTCATACCAGTGCAACTCATAAACTCGTAATTTTTTTTCAAACGTCTGTATAAAGACAGCTTTAGAAGACTCCAGCCGGGTGAACATGTCAAAAGGTTTTAGTTGTATATCGGTTCTTGCTAGTTGATCGTCGTCAACGTGGTCAATAGTGTCTAATACGAATTTACATATTATTCGGAAATGGTCCGAAATTTCCAAAGTGTCCACTGAAAAGTCAGTTATTAGCTCAAAAAGTACCTATGACGCTATAAAGTAGTCCACTACGCTATATCCATCATTTGCTGTGCACGTTATATCACCATTGACATCGCTAAATCTGCCGTTAAATATGATAACGTCTTTGGTACAACACAAGTCTGATAGCGAAAGGCGATCGAGTTATGCCTGCTGTGTAAGCAAAAAGCAAAGAGCAGTAAACACGTTTTGTAATGTTAATTTGACAAAGACATATTCATCAGTTAGTGTACAGTTCATTTTTAATCGGATGATATTTATTCGTTTTCACTGTCTAAAATGAGGCGGTTGCGTTTGGAGCGTAATTCATAACGAAGGCAGAAAATTATAAGTGGGGTGGGGATTTCATCTGAATGGCCTATTTTTAGAGCTGTGACATTTGAGCATCATTTTTCCGTGGAAATTCGTATTGACAAAAAATTCTTCCTACCAACAGTTCATTAGTTGCATGATTGGCAGACAGAGGCTGATTCTGTTCAACAATAGTATGATTTGTTTGTTAAACTTTAAAAGTATCTTAGATAATCAATTTTCAATCATGCTCTAACTGCTGTAGCTTTTAAATATATTGACATAATTGTGGCTTTAAATCTGTATTATTAACTTGACAGGAAAATTTGTATCATTCACAATCTAAATTAAGTGCTGTTTTTAAGTTTTGCTGTAAACAACAACAATGAAATCAACAACAAAAAATCGAAATGACACTATCAATGACAGTTAAAATAGTATTATTTGAAGTTATTTATAAAATGGAAACAGGGCCAAAAATGCATTTTCATTTGTAACTGATTTGTGGTCTTTAAACAAACTTAATTGAGATCAGAATAACAAAGTAGATTTGCATTGATCTTGAAAAAAAATCACGGAAATATACAGCTTAAGATAGATATTGATAGCAAAAATTGGATATAAAAATCAAAAGCAATAAACAATAGAAAGTTCATGTTTAGACGTGGCATGTTTACAATAGATCGTGTGTTCGGTAGAAGGTTTCTAAACCGCGTTGGATTAAGTCCGGCATAAACATTGCGTGATACATTCGAAACGTTAAGTGCCTCACAGAATGTATTAATGCATTAATGCATTTTAAATAAAATTGTTTACTCACGTGCAAACAACATCAAAATAAAAGGAATCGCGGATACCAATGCACGGGAAACAGCAAGACAATCAGCTGAAATGGTAATATCCGCCTTGCGCGCTCACAACGTGTGCCAAATAACCATGGCTGACATCAATATAGCCCACCGACTCCCTAACAAGGATAACAAAAACAGAGACATAATAGTATCGTTGAAAAGCAGGCAAACCAAATTCGACATCATGGCGAATCGGAAACAGCTAAAAGGGTCAAACATTTATATCAATGAAGACATGACAAAACTTAACTTACATGTACTTATGTGCATGAAAAAGAAGATGCCAGACGAAATAAACAGTGCTTGGTTCATGAATGGGAAGATCTTTTACGAGGACCATATGGACAAAATTCAAACTGTGAAATTTGAAGACTATGAACATTGGACGAACCTACCATGGCCGTACAACACACCGAAGAGGCAGTAATATACGCACCGTACATGGACGCTTTTCTTTTGTTAATAAGTATAGCTTATGTTCAATAAAGATTAACGTTTCACTGACCACAGTATTTCGCTGAACAAGGTGTGTTTATAGTAAATATACTGCGTCACATTAGGCATATTTAACATTCATAACACTATATTTAAACAAAGTATAACTAAACAAACACAGTTCAAGCACAATATTTACTCATGCAGTGATTTGTATACTATATAAAAATTCACCGTGTTTTTAATATGTTTTTGAACCACCTAGAAAAAGCAATTAATATGCATCATGTTGTTTGCTAATTTGGTACAAAAGTAAATATACACAATTTGTACATAGGTTCTCACTATGGTGATCTCTCAAAACAAATATTTATATATTACTACTCGTGAAGCGTGTATAAATCAATATCCATTTGGTCTTCACACCTTTAACCTTTGATATATATGTATATGTGAACTCGAAGTACGGCTTGATGTTTTTAATATTCGCTATTTGTACTTTTGGTCTTTACACCTTTAACCTTTGATATATATGTATATGTAAAATCGAACAACGGCTTGATGTTTTAATATTTGCTATGTGTACTCACATCGAAAAGTCTGTCTGTCACTGTCAGCCATTGTTATTCTTCTCGGAGGTGTATGTCGAACATAGATGTATTAGCGACCATGTATGTATGCATGCGGGCGAGTAGGATTATATGTGCACGCGTTTTTGTGTCCATGCACAGATGGATTTGTTAAATTCGGTTTTATATTAAAACACACCTTTTTTCTAGGCAGGTTTGTTTTTTGTTTGAATTAATTTAAGTTAAATCACAATTTGCTGGTGTGAATAAATAGATTAATGTATTTAATAGTCTGCGTCCACGCGTTTGATAAATGTGTATTTACTTCAATGTATCATCTCAGACGCGTAGAGTACCAAGATCTCTAAAATGTTTTTTCTAAAAAGTCACCATTCAACCTGACATGTTTGTACGGTAATATATTGGCAATTGTACCTATTTAAATAATATACTCAATAACAAATATATAATAATATACTCAATAACAAATATTTGTATTTTTTAATTAAATATAAATTACGCTGATAAACGCATTGTAATATAAGGACAACAATTAATGTATACATAATATAAACAATGGTATTCTTTAAATAAATATAAATTACGCTGATGAACTAATTGTAAGGAAAACAATCAAGTGAAGATGTAGATACATGGCTTAGTTTTTTTGTAGAGAATATTTACAAACAGGAAAACAGAAAATCACAAGAATTGCATGTACATATGTGTGTATATATGTGCGTATATGTGTATGTACATGTGTATGAGGGTGTATACGTTTACATATATAATTATATATATATATACATTGAACAATATCTCCTTTTTTCGTTTTTCGAAGGAGGCATTTTATAAAGGTACTGACATCTTGTTAAAATTTCTCTCTACGATATCTCTTCCCACTGCGAAGAGAAATCAAGTAGAGTCTGAAGCTTTTTACCACCATTATTTTGTACTAAAATATTCAATATCCTAAGTTAAAGTTACCGAACATTGATAACGAAATGATGTATTTTTTCTTGTGTTGTTACCGGCACTTATATCTAGTTAAAATACATAAAATTGATAAGAAATAATGTATCTTCATTTGTTGTTGTTCCGAAAAATTGTATACACTACCCTCATACATATGAGCAACAATAAATACTTAAATAATATATATATAATTACTCAGTAAATTATATATACTACCCTCATACATATGGGCAACAATAAATAAATAAATATATATATATGTATATGTGTATGTTTGTGTATGAATGTATATGTATGTATATATATATGTGTATGTATGTATATGAACTGGACTGTTATATGGTTATGTACATAATAGTCTAGGATCTTATATATATACATTACTTAAATTGATTTGTCTAATATATATATTATACGTACGTAAATACGATAACAGGATAATGAACGTGCTTTTTTTAAATTGTTGTTTTAATATATTGGATAATGTATCCATAACATCATATGTAAACGTTTCAACATATTTCGTTCTCGTCTTAGATATTTAAACAGTATATTGGACAGATATATCTATATCAATACTTTATAAAAACCCATACCTTTACCGTATGTTTCTATCCATTTTTTGCATCTCTTTGTTTCAATTGTTTGCTGTTTTTGTTTATTTTGTCCTTTTTTTCCTGCTTTTTTCTTTGCATTTATTCCATTGTATATGTCATGATGAAATGTTTACTATATTTGTACATACGAATCACTTTTGCATCAAATACCAAATCGTGGAAAACTTTTATTGACCTATATTTTGTAATAGAAACCAACTGGACATGTTTTAAAGTAGAAACTAACTGTACAAGCACACACTAATTATTATTTACATCACCCTCCACCTTTTTAAATGATTAAAATATGTACTTTGAATGTAAAAGGGCTAAACAATAAAGATAAACGCATAAAAATCTTTAAATGGTTAGACGAAAAAAAATATAGTATATGTCTATTACAAGAAAGTCATTTGACACATACTTTAGCACAAACCTAAAAAGATGAATGGGACGGAGACATCTATTTCAGTGGACAGCATACTAATAAACAAGGCATTGCCTTTCTGATAAAAAATAATATAGGTATCACAGTCGACAACTTGAACGAAATAATAATTGGAAGACAAGCAAGCATAGACATCAAAATACACGAAACACAATTAACATTAATCAACGTTTACGGCCCTAACATAGATTATTCCGCATTTTACGAAACATAACAATCCTTTATAATTAATAACCAAGATAAAAACATCATAGTCGTTGGTGATTTCAATACTGTTCTTAACCCATTATTAGATAAAAAGAAGGTAAACCTTTACACTCATTCTAAAAATAGAAACATTTTGAATAACATAATTGAAAACTACAATATAATAGACATCTGGCGTACAATAAATCCAAATTAAAACAAAAACACCTGGCATTCAAACACAAAACCAACAATATTCTGTAGATAAGACTATTTTTTAATATCTGAGTCACTTTGCAACATTGTCGACACATGTAGCATAAAACCAGGATTTATGACTGACTCTTTAGTTGAACTAAAACTGCACCAAATACAACCTGAAAGAGGCCCAGGATACTTTAAAATTAATAACAGCATCTTACTAGATACATAATATCAAACACAAATAAAACAAGAAATATTCAATACAGTTCAAAATAATAAAGATGCGAACCCAAACACCTTATGGGAAGTAATTAAAGGAAATATACGTAACACAACAATTAGATACACATCATTTAAACAAAAGAAAGCACACAAACTTGAAACTGAAACCATTAAAATCATTGAAACACTTGAAAAACAATTGCATGAGACAAACACAAACGACACCAAAGACATTGAAAATGAAATAACATCAAAAAAACAAGTATAAGAAGACATTTATCATACACGTCTCAATGGAATACTACTACGAGCACGTGCACAGCATGTTGAACATAATGAAAAAAATACAAAATACTTCGCAAACATCGAAAAACGCAGAAGTGAACAAAAAACTATACACAAATTAGTACTGACTGGCGAAGATATAACAAACAGAACCCAAATACTAGAAGAACAACGTTTATTTTTCGAAACCCTCTATAAACGAAAACATGTTGAAAATAACACCCTTTTTAAAAATACACATCATGCTTTAAATGAAGAGGAAAAAATACTGTGCGACGGAATACTTAATGAATATGAATGTGGATTAGCTCTAAAAGAAATGCAAAATAACAAAAGTCCGGGGTCAGATGGCATCACAATCGAATTTTATAAAATATTCTGGAATGATATTAAAATACATTTAATTAATTCACTTAACTATTCATTTAACAACAAAAACTTTACTACGCAACAAAAACAAGGTATAATATCACTCATTCAAAACCTGGAAAAAACTTAGAATCCTTATCAAACTGGCGCCCGATTAGTTTACTTAACAATGATTATCAAATTGCTACTAAAAGTATATCAAACAGAATTAAAAAATATTACCATCAATAATTTCAAGATCTCAATCTGGTTTCATTAAAGGACGTTACATTGGTGAAAACGTACGTCTAATACAAACATGCATAAATTATTTCAACCAACCAAACAATTCTGGTCTCATTTTCTTTGCAGACTTCGAAAAGGCTTTCGATTCATTAGACCATTCGTTTATGTTCTCTTGTTTAGAAAATATGAATTTCAGTGAAAGTCTTATTAAATGGGTTAAACTATTTTATACCGATATTAACAGTATAATAATTAACAATGGCTTTTTCTCAAACAGTTTTAACATCGAACGAGGGGTAGGACAAGGATGTCCACTTTCATCCTCGCTATTTATTATATGCATCGAATATCTATCACACTATATACAATCAAATGAACATATAAATGGAATATCGCTAGAACCCGACGAAGAAATTAAACAGTACCTATTTGCTGACGATGCAACTTATTTTTTAAACGACAGTAGTGACTCATTCAATCATCTTATAGAATCGCTAACCCTTTTTGGAATGGCATCGGGTCTTAAATTAAACAAAAGTAAATGTACTGTGCTAAGAGTCGGAAAATTTAAACAAAGTAATATACATCTTAAAAAAGAAATGAAATTCATCTGGACATCAGATGAAGCAACAACGTTAGGAATAACCTTCACAAACAATGAAAATGAAACAATTCTTAAAAACATATTGCCTAAACTACAAAAATTTAAAAATTGTTTAAAATCATGGCAACACCGTAAACTTACACTTATCGGGAAAAACACCGTGTTAAAAACATTTGCACTCCCTAAATTAATTTATACACTAACAGTTCTCCCAAATCCACCAAATGATATTATTAACAATATAAAATCAGCAATATTTATTTTCATATGGGACGGTAAGCCTGATAAAATAAAACGAACTCAGTAAATTCAATCTGTAGAAAATGGAGGTACCCAATTAACAGACATCGACTCATTCTTGAATGCAATCAAATGCAGCTGGGTTAAAAGATACCTAGATAATACCAATACGAGTAAATGGAAATTATTTTACCAGCAAATCCTAAAAAAATATGGTGACTCCTTACTTTTTGAATGTTACATCAACAATACCATTTTGCAAGAAATTGCAAACGAAAACATATTTCTATCTAGTGTTTTATCGGCATGGACTAATGTTACTCATAATCTAGAAACCCAAATCACCAGTAAAACTATTTTATGGAACAATAAAGACATAACTTCAAACAATAAGACTTTTTCCTATAAACACTGGTTTGAACAAAACATTAAATATGTCGACCAATTGTACGATTACAGAATAAAGGATTTCTATTCTTTTGAGAATATATGTTATATTTACGGAATACAGCAATTTCCTAATGTATTACACATTAATTAAAAGCATACCCATACATATTAAATCTACAATTAAAACAAATAACACACCATGTACTCAAACATCATTCATGGAAAACATACTTGCAAAACAAAACAAAACAAACAAAATATTTTACAAACTACAAATTAAACACCCAGCAGAAAACTCCAAGATTCAAAATAAATGGCAAAGCCTTCTTCGAGAACAAGAATTTAATTGGAAACAAATATTTATCATGCCATATAAAACAACTATAGATAGCACACTGAGAAATTTTCAATATAAATATGTCCATAGAATCATAGCTACAAATAAATATCTTTTTAAGTGCAACCTATCCAACACAAATGTATGTGATAAATGCATCGAAGACATTGACACAATAGAACACCTTTTCTGGGAGTGCAAATATATTCAAATTCTAAGGAACCAATTAACATTTCTAGAGAAACAACAATTACAAATAAAACTGTCTCTCTTAAATATCAGTTTCGGTGTAAATACTTTTAAAATACCACAAATTAATAACACTGTGAACTACATTATCATATTAATGAAATATTTTATATTCAGCATCAAATACAAAAAACAAATACCTACTTTCAACTGTTTTATAAACTATTTAAACCTTAAGATCCAAATTGAAAAACAAATTGCCCTTAACAATGATAAACTTCATATATTTGAACAAAAATGGCAACTTATTAAACTTTTATAACAAGTCCAGAAGGCTTCCTACCACTTTTATGCAACTCATTCATATTCATAACTATTCTATAGATTTTTGTTTGAAAAAAACCCACTATATATTAGCATATCTTGTATAACATGTTTGAACATTATTGCTGCTACATGATATAACTTTTTTGTGTGATCATATGCATGTATGCATTGTATGTCTTATATTGAATTAAAAAAATGTTTATTGGATATTTGAAAAAAATAACTCTATAAATTTGCGGCGATTTTTATTATTATAGCAATGGCGACTCCTTTGCAATGGATTTAAATAAGACTGCAAGTGTCGGTGGAAAATGGGTCTTGTTAGTTTGTATTAACAACTTGTGTCGCATTAAATTGTTTTAAAAGCGATTTGATAATAGCCAACACGTTTTGTTGTTTGAAAATAAAAGAACAGTATAGATATGCGTTGTTACATATAGTCATGACGATTTGAAAAACGGTGGGGTTTCTAGTTAGCACGGTTGGTCAGAAATAAAATAGTAAAGGTCCCTACTATTGGACCTTCTGCATGGGAAATCCTTATTGGTAATGCTTCTTATTTTATAATTATTTTTTCAAAACGGTGGATTAAAGTTAACATCATCAGACGCTTAAGATGACTGTAATAATTCACATACCGTTCTATTTAGGACTTCCTGTGTTTTATCTTGCGATCTACGCTAGGAATACAGTATGTTACCCTGTGACTTTTTGTCAATGTACAAAACACACAGGGCGACCATTCAAGGTCGATGGGTGAAATCGCACAGCTGTGACATTTTCAGAATATGACTTTTTTTATATAATTTGACTAAAATCTATCACCTCGTATCCATCATGTTTCAATATATCTTAATTCAAGGAAATCGATTTAAATGCAAAAATCAAAACAATCATAAAGCTCTAAGTGAATTATACATTTATTTTGAGTCCGAAATAATTCAAGTGCAGCGCAGCTCTTATAACTGTTTCGCATTTAAAAGTGTGGATTTCAGTAAAGTTCTAAGTGAAATATTCTATTATTGTTAAGAAGATATTAATAAAAAAGTAAGATATTGTTTGCTAAGATTACTGATAAAAACTCTTTCTTTTACATTTAACGTGTTTAAAATGAGATTGTTGAATTAAAATAAAAATCACTTATGGCTTTTCCGCGGTTAAAGGGACTGTCAACCACGACGACGAAGAAAAGAAAAGTTGTAAAATACCCTATTTTTTACAACTATTAGTTTATATTGATTAAAATATCACGACTGGTATATTACATTACTTGAACAAAGTTGGTAAGTTTTCATATTTTCAGTATATTTGGTAATACATTTTACTTGGTATGTCTACCATTTAACTACCAGTTAACTATAAATAACGCCAGTAGATTGACCATCATCGTCACGTGGTAAACCCAGAAATGCAAATTGTGCATGCGTTGTGAATTGTATATATTTTATATATAAAATGGTCAATCTACTTGCGTTATTTATAGTGTTTATATCTTTATGTCACCTACTTACACGATGTACTTTTGATTTCATATCGCGAAAGTTTATTACTGAATATACTGAAACTTATGAACTTTTCTCAAGTAATGTTATATACCAGTCGTGATATTTTAATCGATATTAACTAATAATTGTTAAAGATTACGGTATTTTAGAACTTTTCTTTTTTCGTTATTCGTGGTTGACAGTCCCTTTAATATGTTCAGAATAATTTATTTTTTTTAAACATTTGATCAGATCGTTATTAAGCACTTCCTGTATTGTTTCATGATATCTTCATAGTAAGGAAGCAATATGTTCATTTTTTTTTTGCCCCCGGATCGATAGATCGGGGGTATATTGTTTTTGGCTTGTCTGTCTTTCTTTCTTTCTGTCTGTCATTCTGTCCCAAAACTTTAACCTTACAGTAAAGTTTTGCAATAACTTTTGAAATATTTAACATAGCAACTTGATATTTGGCATGCATGTGTATCTCATGGGGCTGCACATTTTGAGTGGTGAAAGGTCAAGGTCATCCTTCAGGGTCAAAGGTAAAAAAAAGCGGCGCATTAGGGATCATTGTGTTTCTGACAAACACATCTCTTGTTTGATTTGTTGTTCTGTATCATTTCAGGAAAGAGTTTGCAAAGCTGTGAAGTTGTATTTATTTCAAGTAGAAACTATTGTGCATTGAGTTTTTTAGTTTATTTCAATATAATTATAATATTCGGACAGTTAATTTTTGTCTCTTAATTTTCGGACACCTGTTATTTTTGAATATGTTCCGTATCTAAATTTTTGGACACGAAAAAATATTATTTTTAAGAGTACGAAAACTTACGGTTCTGGTAACTCTGGTTACCGTGGTAACTTATACAAAGCATGTTTAAGAATTCTTATGAATACAGTTAATGGCGGGTTAGCTTACACGATAATTTCACAAGGAAAGTTATAATACATATGTATAATACATATGTGTGTCTTTCTAAAAACGAACACATCAACTTAATGTTACCGATGTGTTTTAAGTATCGTCGAATGTGTTTATTTTTTGTTTCAACGAAACATGTCTCTTGCCTTTATCAAAAATGACATAAAACCAATTAAACAGCTTTATTGATGTAAAACATTTGACAAGCCGTCTTGTAAGTACAACATGTAGATAATAAGGACGCGGTTATACGGCAAACTCCGCATTGCAATATATTGCGAAACCGTAAAGCGGCTTATATTATAATAGTGTAAACCAGCCTTGCATACGTATTGAATACAATGAACACATTTTGGAAAGAACTTGAACACCCATAGTTCATATCTTGAAAACAAAGTTAATATTTACTTGTATATCCTTGCAAATCGATTATTTCAAGTTAAATTGCTTCTTTGAACAGGATTTTTACAATTAAATCCGTATGAGAAAAGAAAAGGTCCTCGATGGATAAAGCATTTGCCTAATTACATAAATTCACACAGACTCATTGGACTTTGATCAAATACAACTTATTGTAAATCAAAACATTTCTATCATCTTTACACACACATATCAAATCTGCACAGAGATGTTTGAATGGGTCATTCTATATCAACATAAATGTTAAGCCATTTCTTATTGCATATTTTGATTTTATATGTTCATTTTTAGTTTCTTTTTCGAAACATTTTAACAAAAACTAGATAAGGATAACATACGACACGTTTATTAAGGTCTGTACCTGAGAACAGATATGAAAATAACAAAGGCATGTACACACACAATATAACATAACATTACGACCAAAATTTTTGAAGTAGCATTAATAGGCCACGTTGAGTATTTAATAAACAATAAGGAACTAATTAAAATCTTTCCAAAACGGCAAATACATTATTATTGTATATTCGCTTAAATCAGAATAAATATACATTTCGCTTTTACGTATATTTAAATTGAACTTATTCAAGTTCGCTTCGTATTTTAATTTAGAGCTATAATATTTTTAAGTTAATAGCATATAATCAAAGTTTATATAGTCAAATGACGCATGTTTATAATAATATAACACTTGCAGAACGTTATCTGCAAATTCAAAGGGTATGTGCGTTCCGGAATAGAAACGAGAAAATTCAATTAAATATGTAGAGTAGTTTTTCAAAAGGAACCCTATTGTTAACAAAAACACAAGAGTGATAAAATGGAAAGAAGAGCCCATACCGGGCATATTTTTGTCATACAGTTCCACCAAATAAATTAATTAATAATCTCAATGTTGTTGATTCACATAAAATGTTTTCTAATCCACTAATAGCCATGACGGTGAGCAACAACACTATCAAAAAATAAACAACACATAAGGCAAAGAATTAACATAACGTTGTTTCTATTAATCCAGAGGATATACTGTTGTATGAAACGAACACTCATGTGCATGCTATCATAGTGAACATTTTCTTGCCAGTTTATTCTCTGATATGTATGCACACATCAGAAACCAATTACATCAGAAAGTCAACATTCAACCGCGTTATCTTGCCGGTTGCCTTTTCCTCGCACTCGACAGTTATTTCCGTACCACAAAATATCATTCGGACCACCACCAATCGATCAATGCCACTTCCGGCAAGGGGGACTTCAACAGAACCAATCTTTTTGGTCCCAATAGCGGTTGTATATCTGGGATTTTGATTAACTGTTGCAAAAATCGGCACCGATAACGAAACCTGATTTGGATATACAGGGCGGTAAGATGTTTCTTTCTGCGCTACACCAAAAACAAGCTTATCGCCTTTTTTAACGATTGCAGAGAAAACATCATCACAACGAGTAGAACCATCTTTATATACTTTACGATGAAACTCATCATGCCTCGTATCGTCATACATTTCTGTCATGGATATACCATAGGTATATTTAGAAACACGCTCGTTAATTGCAGTAGGGCAATGGCAGTATATGACTGCGCCTTTCAGTACCGCAAGGCCCGCGTCTGGTATCCTCCAACCAACAGAATAGTCTCAACACCTGAGCATTCTGATGTTTGAAGCAAACCGGTCACGTGGTCGGCAATTTTAGACACAGATGTATCGAAGAGTTACCGCATTAGATCTGAATTAAGACGAAGTTTTCCCCCAGGAGCAAGGCTTACCTTAAATAACATCAGAATAAATAACTACATATATCATATCGCTAGTTCATAGCGTTGTGTAAGGCGTGTCAAATGTGAGAATGCGATCTATATCATTGTACAAATTTACCACAGTGGTGTACATAAATGGTTATATTAATGACACAAGTCTGTTGAAAAGCGCGAGAGTTCATGTCATTTATTCAAACAAGGACGTTGTACGGAATTAGACAAACTGATTGGATTCTTAAGAAAAAGGCAAATAACTATTTTGCCACTTTTCCTGAGAGCTACAATAGTTCATAATTGATATTAATTGTTAACACGTGATACTTTCAGATGATGCAGACATTGTTGTTTAATATAACGTGGACCGTCATAGACGGACTACCTTTTACGCATGCGGGTCCAATACTAATACAATTCAAAGGTCAATGATACAAAAACTGATACCTGATTGGAAGATTGGCCAATTATATATTTATGAAAAAAATGAATAAGTTCGCACTTATATAATTATATTAGTTGTTAAGAGAGTATTGCAATTGTTCCGAACCTGTTTCCCATAACGTGTTATTGGCAATCTGTCTTGTAGTAGCATTCCTGTAATCTCTTTTGAAAGGTCGGAAAGTGATACTGGTATTTTGATTGTAACTTTGCTAACGCTGGTGGTGTCTATTGCTCTTTTCTTCATTTCGAATTCGCGGAGAAGATCGATATAGTCTTCCATATCCTCATCCTCGAATCGCTTCATCGCCGCTTTATCTGAAGACAAAACAAAACTGTTATTTGTTCAATGGGCGAAGGAATATAGCCATGTAACTGGGCTGATATCTTAGTAGCATCTGTAAGGTTGCTTAGGCCGAGATAATTTTAAACCAAAGGTTATACTAGCGGAAGTAAATAAACTTCAGTAGTGGAAGATTGTTGATTTTTGACAGATCGTTACATATGTTAATATTTAATTTGATAATTTGAAATCCACTGTTTGTAAGTTAGAATTAGCGTTTATACTTAAGTGTAACTGTTTGTGTATTGTCTTGAATTCGCCCCGATTCTTATTTGTATGCCTTAAAATGTCAGAATATGCAAATGTGCAGTAAAGGTGTGTAAAAGTAGGATCAATTGGGCTATAAAAGGTAAAAGTCGGGTTTCTGCACTTGCTTTTTTACTTACTGTTTTACTTACGAAAAATAATGTATCACTACGAAAGCAAACACATAAATTATTACATAAATCACATTATTTTCCTGATTAAAGAATCAAATAAAACAACACATTAGTGACCTACTATAACAAAATATCTCCAATACATGGTTTTCTTAAAGTTGAGTTTGCTCTAAATCCAACACCCATAGGGTCCAATTTTGTATCATTTAATGACTTAATCATGCTTTATTGTTATTTCAGATTTTGCCAGCCTAGAATCAAATTAAAGCTAATTATGACATATGTCGAGAAGTCATAAAACGGTACGTCATGTTACTTATATGATTATTCCTTTAATCACAGGCACTCTTAGAAAAGCAGGGTTTCGGTAGGTAAATTTCGACAAATCCCAGTTCAATCCTAACATTCATTTTTTTAAATAAAGTCCCCAATTAAACGCATCACAATGTTGAAGACATACATATGATATAGGAAATAAGCATAAAGATTGCGATTGTCGAATGGGTTCAATACCAGAGAAGAATAGGAACAGTCTGAAATCGACCACTGAGGTATACACACTAATTTGGGGGAATGTATCTTGAATGATACACTTTCACTTTGCAATAATCATATTTAAGCTATCCGACTCAATCTCATCGAATAGTCTTTCCATGCTCTAACATACAATCTCCGAATAGTCTTTCCATGCTCTCACATACAATCTCTGCTATCACAAGAAAATCCTTCCTGATCTGGAAGGATAGTATTTTTTGTTTAAGTATAATGTTATGAAAAGTAGTATCATTTTCTTTTATATGTTGAAAATAGTGTACAAAGTTTGGTTAATAATAAAAAATAAATGACCTTTATTTTAAAAAGTAAAAAACGGGAAAATTATTGGACCACGTGGCTCAGCTATAATCACGTGATTGGTAATAACGGCGGGAATTTGATCCAGCCATGCTGATTCCAGTCAAATCTCTGCGCGGAGGTTTTATTCGACTAATATCATTATATATGTTAAGGAGCAGAAGTCGTGAGTAGGCTCAGCTCAGAATAAAATGTAATTGTTTGTGTTTGTATGTCTTATGTGCACTTGTGTCTTGTCTAGTGCATTTGCTTTGTGCCTCGATGTATGACAATCGGTGCCTAGCCATAAATAAAGGACCATATTGTATAAGGAGGGGTTTCTCTCCTTCTGGTGCAGCTAAAGGTTCATTTTATGTGCATTTGTAGGTTTTGTACCATTTTATTGCAAAGTCTATACATTTTCTATGTTGTAAGATTGGTAGGTTCATGATCGTATATATACTTATTACAATAACAACCTAACATTGGTTCATCTGTCTACCTTATATTGGGTCAAGCTGACAGTAAACTTACATTGAGTCAATCCTCTTTAATAAAGAAACTTACCCTGTCATGACTCTGTATTGTTTGTACCAACTCTCATACCCACTATTACAAGATGTTACAGCTAGTAAATACCTGTGATCTCGCAAAAAAAGTCAATAAACGCTCTGTCGACTTTCGTTCCTCCCCAGTACCCGCCACTCGCCTTGTGGATCTCTTAAAGTGCGCCACCCTCACAGACCTCATGAACCGTTATATCAATCGTTCCTCCTGCAATTCATTAAAAAATTTGTAAGTATCACAACTTTCATTTTTTTAATTATATTTAGAGCTGTATGTTTCTTTCCTATGATCGAAGCTTTGCGTCATTGATCCATATATAAATCAGACAGAAGTGTTTCTATTTAAATACCAAATTTATGCGATGAGTGTACGACGTCTTTTTATTTATTGGCGATTTACGATGCTATCACCGTTTGGTGCCTGTCAGTGTGTTAAATGTATATAAGCAACATGTATCAATTTTGAAAGTAAAGAACTTGTATGATCTGGTTGAAAACTATGCTTTATCGGCGATAATATATGAATTCATTAATACTAGAAATATTTTAAAATACAGTGAGTTTCTAGATTCACACATAGATATGTCCACATTTTACAGATGATATAGAAGACGTTGATCTACGTCTATGATAATATTTACCTCCGGCGTCTAGAACTAAATATTTCTTCCCAGGTTGAAATTTGGATATGTTTGTGTCCCCAACTTTTTGCACTGTTATGTGTCTGCAGTTAAGAGATGCCGCTTCTGGCTCGAGTGCAAGAGTCAATTTGTCAGCTGATATTCCGGCCTGAAAATGACAATTGTCAATGCAATTGTGAAATGAAGACTCGAATAAACAAAGCAGTTTCCCTGGTTAAACTCCCTTATGCTTGAAGTAACAGTATAAGTCACTGGTAATTAAGCACAAGAATTGGTCAACGTTATCAAACGTTCCAATCATCACTGGTCTCAGAGCAATAAGTCGTGCACAATTTAAATTTGCATCGTCTTTGAAAATAAAAAAAAACACACATTTGTACTTTATAACTGTTTGAGTTATTTCTACAAATGTAAAGATAACATGCCAGAGTAAACTTTATTTTAACTTGTTGGTTGCATTCACTGCAAGTGTCAATGAAATCTAATATTTTATTTCAAATTCGGCTGGCATTTCAGCCAATACTGATTGAATGACTTTCTTGCGTAAATGTGTCATTGTATTTTTAAAATCAACCCTCGATATAAGACAATTACAAACGTTGTTAAAAAGCAACTATAATTAAATTCTGAAAAGGGGTACAAAAAGCTCGACGAAAATTAAGTTTTATACAAAATTTAATAAGTTTCGAATGTAAAGTCGAATACTCATCCATGTTCAAAAGGCATGTACACTATTTGGTATTGGGTACGTTTCAGTCCCACAAATACTCAATGGGGCATTTTTGTGCAAGCGACACCTATACTCAGTTTAGTAATCGTGTCGGCATGAACTTCGTGTTTTGCATTTTATTTAAAGTGATATTATGGGCATCTAACAATTTATAGGTGTCTATCGCAACTGTTGTTTATTTTGGGTGTTTTCACTTCATATACACTTATATTTGTTAATGCAGCATCAATATACTAAAACAATATCCCGGAAAGAGAAAAATAATGCATTCGAATATCAACCGTACTTTCGTTTGACAACTGATCATGCATGTACGATGTGAACCTAAATTTAGTTTAAGTGCAGATTGGTTCGAAACAAAGACACAATTCTGTTTACGGATCATTTCGGCTTAGAGGAATGGGTGGGTCACGTAAGAATATCGAATATAAAATATATTTTTATAAACAACTGGTAGCAAGATGAGTTGCAGATAATTGTTCAGTAATCACATTTTAACGAACTCTTTTGACCTGTTAATTGTTTTCAGCTCAATTCAACTGTGCAATATGCCCATAATATCACTTTAAGTAAACAACGTTTGATTAATGATACCATAAAAGCGAGTATACACGGTTTTAGTGTCAACTGTTTTATTTTCGCAATCGAAAAACAAACAGATGAATGTCAACGAGGAATGTTAAGTATTGTTTATGAACTGTATTTGAAAACGAGTGTATGCGATCTTACTAAAGACATTTCAAAACAGTGAAGATTTACGAAACAAAAACTTGAATTAACGTTCATAAGAAGCGGTAAATGAACATCAACGAAATAAGCGGCGTACAATTTATACAATACAATTTTTCTTCGGTTGTCCAGTTGACAATTCATATGTATTAAAACCTGTACACGTTAAGCAATTCTTATTTATGGTGTAGATTTGTTCAAACGACTCATAAGTACGTGTCTATATCTTCATGAATTTCCCGAAGTAAACATACTAGAATTATAAGACAGTTTATATATTTAATTTGAAATGTCTCGTTTTTATATTTATATAATGGTTTAAAATAAAGAAAATACGAGAATGACGAAACAATCGTTTATACCGGTACTCGTTTTAATTGTGCTTTAATTAAAGGCCAATAGGCTTACATATTAATCAACGTATTAATTACTATGGACATGTTTGCGATTATAAATCAATAAATATAAATAAATAACCAAGTGCAGATATTATATATGATACTTGTATAACTTGTTATTGAACGAAAATCGTAACGCGCATGTAAAATAAACTACCTAAAGGATTGGTAACAAACGACTTAGGCGACACACAATTTCTTCAATATACACGTTCTTTGTGTTTATGGTTTTGATATTTTATTATGCATATTAACACTTAAAACAATATAATGCAAGACACAGTTCAGATCCCTGCGGACCTCTTCTTATTTCGGCGACCGCCCAGTTAACACGCCTACGTTAGAGGGCCCTTTGTCGCAAAAACATATAGGTAAACCATTGCCTAAGACATCGACGCCAAAAACATTTTTTTTCCACATACAAAAGATAAACTGACCTGCAAAGCTGCCAACCTCATAAAATGTTTTGCCGAATCGTTCCATAAAGCCGGCACGGTAAGCACCCAATGCACATCGTCTGGCTTTAAACCAGCCACTTGATTATTAGACATCTCCGTCAAACCGTCTTTCATGAATCTGTTATTACATTTTTTCGCATTTAAGAATCAATATTTGTGTATACAAACATTTACAAAGAAAACTATTCAATCGTTCATTCGTTTTTAACCATATGAACTGCTTCTTTAATACAGTACATTTGATTAAACGCAAATATAATAATGACTTGCTTGATTGACAGTGAAAACACAGTCAATGCTGGAAGCTTTCGACCCGAAACATCTTCCAGCTCAGTGTCCTTGCGAATGGACTGAATATAAAATGAAAACGTGTAATTAATTAGAAATATACCTGCTAACTGTTCCAAAGTAATTCACCCATAAGTGCTTGTACGTAATTTTGCCCTTATTTTGGGGGAACGTGTCACTGCGTTATGACCGATTAGCCTGTTATCTAATGCCGAGTAATTTATCTTACGTAACATACGTTTTTATAATGCCCGTGGAAAGAAGAGACAGTCTATTTTGGCACATATATATGTTCATTGTTTGCCTTGTGTTACATCATTTACAAATGTTTACCTTATTCCACAGTGACATTTTGAACCTTCGAAAGTTGTTCTCGCACAATTCGGCATATCGACTTTCCGCTTGGAATCCAAACGCTTCAAATGTCTTTCCATCTGGCTTTATTAATATGCACGTCGGAGCTTGAGAACACGAAAACAATGGTCTTTGAATATGACAGCCATAATATTGTACAAAATTCCTTGACTCCATAAACATTGCAAATGAACATCAATGCTCTTTGTACACCTGAGTGTGGCAAGTAGTTAACACACAGGAAAGTTCTAATCAAATGAACCTTTGCTAAGCGATGTCAAAAGACGTCAGGATATGGTTTATATTTCTTTACTGTAATAAATATTATTTGGATTTGCAAATATCCATTGGTAAACAAATGAGTTAGATATGAATAATAATATAAGTTACAATTTTGATTGAAAAAAATAATTTCGCGAAAGGAGTTAACATAAACACATATAACAGGTTTTTGTAAAAGACGTCACATTAAGTTGATATTTCGCACTATTATTTTGAAAAGAAGATCGGCTTTTTTGCGAATTGTGTCATCAGATCCGTCAGACATTCTCAGATAGTTTGATACGTTACCGCCACAGAGTAATTGGGTGGAGACAATATATCACCGGTTCATAGCAACACTTTTTGAACGTCTTAGTCAAAGTTACATTATATCAAAAGAGTATGGCGGCCCGTCCATCGTATATTCAAGGAAACAAAAGCCCAGACAAAAAAAACGTTGGGTTCAAAATTACTGATGTTTTTGTTAAATGTTTACGTTGATGTTGTGATTTAGTGTGCAGTAAACATTTATTTCAACAATCTTCAGATTCATGGATCTCCAATGCAAATCTGCACAGCATATCGTCCATTTTTGCGAATATCCACTTAATAGCGGTGCCCATGCAGTCTCCTCATCTGCCAGAAGTTGTTACAAAGGGCTTCGATAACACAATGTGACGGACACAATCGATGGAATGGCGGATCACCAAAAAGAAAACGGTAGTAAAATGCGGTGTTAACACAAAAACTTTTCATAAATGATATTGGCTTAATTTTATTTAAGGTTTCTTAAAAACTTATATGTTCACCTTTTAACGATGAAAGCTGCCCTCCAATCCATGTCTTCGCTGATACTTTCACCGGTTCGATCTCAAAATCAGTTTTAGATGAAAATGCCCAACCAGAATACGTAGTACCAAAGTCTATTGCGGCGACAATCAGTGTTTCACCTTTCTTAGCCTGTATCAAAGCAAATAATAAAATACATTAATATGCACGTAGGCATAACAAAAAACACTATTTCTTTCCCACTCAAAAAGGCCGTGTTTTTTCTTCCGCGTTTTTTTCTGGGGGGTTTTCCGAAACGTTGTGTTGTCTTACGCATCCAGATGTTGTCATTGAAAAAACAACAACAACAACAGATTGCACGTTTTTATGCAGTTTTGACCTTTTTTCTTTCGCCTAAGACTTATTGGCATTCAATATTTTCCGTTTCCTACGGTGGCACTAAGGTGACATCACCGGTCCAAAGAAAAGGAAGTCGTGAAAACACAAGTTCTGTTTTCCCGTCTCCAAAAAAAATTAACTCTGGAAAACGCAAAATAATATTTTTTTTGAAAGATTAAATAAAAACAAAACAAAAACAGGCTTATTTGACTAATCAAAGGGCCAAAACTCTGAAGTGACTGATGTCATTTCACTGGTTATTAAACTAGACCCAGATGTTATACCTTAAAACATTTACAGGAAGTTTGATGAAGATTTAATGAAAACTGTTACAGTTTCAGAGCGGACACGAAAAGTGACGGACGGACACACGGACGGACGCGGCCCAAACTCTTCCTAAATCAGCCCTTGTAATTTGTGAAAACAGTCTGCAGTAAGTTCCTTATTATTGTATGTGCATTGGTGTGTTTTTGCAACTGATATTGAAGTGTTAAGAGTACTTACGATTGATGAGGCGGAAGCGGTTAGGCTATCGGCCGTGACATTGTTCTCTTCAGCAGATGTGGTAGTCTGATAGGGAGTAAACATCTCGCATTATTGTCCTTGAGTGTTATGATTTAAACTTTGAAATATTGAATATTTTCTACTCTATTAAAACAAACCACGTACTAACACTTGACAAAATTGCCGAAGCGTGGCTTTGAGCTAAGGGATCAGCAGAAGTGGTAGACTGAAATGACAAAAAATATGTAAATATAAGGCAAAAAAGGATTGTGATTCTATTTAATCGACAGACCCTTCTTTTGCCCCCACCCGCCCAAAATTCTTGTATTGACATTCCAAATAAGAAAATCACAAAGCTGGATATGCATAGAAAAGTTTGATACCTTATAAATATTTATTATATATTAGTTCATAATTTATAATGCGATTTGCACACTTTTTTGTATCGACAGGAAGGAACATCCATATTATTGGGATACACATAGGAACATTAAGTCTAACCGGATTAGACAGCTCCTGAGGAGCTGTCTGATCAGGGGTAGACTTTAATTGCAAATGACAAATCAAGGCGTCACCTGGGCTGAATGAGTTTGAGGATGAGAATGAGGGCTGAGGTATTCTTTAATCAATTTAAATATTTAAAAAAAAAACAGACTGATGGTTCAATACAAATAATTAAATAGTCAAAATTTCAGATCCCGATCCGATTGTGTTACCCCGAGTCCAAAAAAAGAAGTCGGGAAAACACAAGTTCTGTTTTCCCGTTTCCCAAAAAAAAACTAACTCGGGAAAACAGAACATCTGTTTTATCGAGTCCAAAAAATATAACTATTGAAAACAGACTTATTTTGTGTTTCCCCGAGTTAATTATTTTTTGGTAACGGAAAAACAGAACTTGTGTGTTCCCGACTTTTTTTTGGAGCGGTGATGTCACCTTAGTACCACCGTAGTTTCCTGAGTTGAACTAGTGCTTGGAGTTTTTTTAGATGCCGGACACTCAATACAACCCGGAGCCTCGTGAACTCTAGATGGATACAATATCACAACGCCATCATGGACTATGGTCCGATTATTATAATCAAACGACCAATTCCGATAACGTGACATTGACATGATTGCAAGCAGTCGTCATCTATAAACATCAGTATCTACACGTTATCTGTTCACTTGTATCGTTATATAACAAAAACTTGTTTGATATCACTGGTGAGTATTTGTTGTACAGCTTTCTTGAATTCCTCTTCATTTATTATATGCTTTTTCAATTATGGCAGTATTGGCTTAAGTTATATTTTAAGTTACAGCCAGGAAATGCATAAGTGTGTCAACATTTCTTATATGTATCTTTTCAAACTTTTAAGGTAATATTGTGTTCTTTTTTAACTTTAAACAAACGAACGGACGAATAGACAGAGTGCTTGGCACCCTCAAATGGCTTGTTTATCGTTAAATGTGTACACCAAATGTATTAAGATCTTTATCATAACTAATGTGCTTGAAATGTTACAATTTAAATTTACTTGTGTTCTCGTGTACAGATTGGCAAAATGACGCCTTTTTAAATGTTATATATTCAACAATTGAGAATATACTTTATATTGAACGAAGCCAAATAACACCGTTTCGAAGTAACAAATGTTAAAAATAGAATTGTTAATAAATAATCATAAATTTATATAGATATAATAATAAGGCGTGGACAACGCTTTTCATTGATAATTTGAAAAATAGCATTTATAAATGAAAAATGAAGTTTCAGTTTGACAGCACACACACGATCCCTGAAATTTACTCGATCACCGATAACGTCCTCTCAGATATTCAAATATCAGCACAGGATGTCCGCGACGCAGCAACGCTCATTGATCCTTCAAATGCAAGTGGACCCGATTTGATAAGCCCTAGACTATTCAAAGAAGGAATTCATGAACTTTGTGTCCCGCTCTCTGTCATCTTCACAACACTCATTTCTAAGTCAGTATTCTCATCGTCATGGAAATTAGCTAACGTATGCCCCGTTTTTAAAAAGTCCGACCCTTCAATGCCTTCTAACTATCTTTCAATCTCTCTTCTTAGTTGTCTTGGAAAACTCACGGAACGCTGTTTCCATAAATATCTACACAACTATCTCATCTCTAATAATCTGATCACACGATTCCAGTCAGGTTTTATGAAAGGTGATTCCACGGTCAACCAGCTGACCTTTTATACCACGATATCCTTAAAGCTATTGACGAAGGCAAAGAGGTTCGAGCCGTTTTCTGTTATATTTCCAAAGCCTTTGACAGAGTGTGTCATCCTGAGCTCCTAAAGAAGCTATCAGCAGCAGGCATACAAGGAAACCTTATAAATTGGTTCAGGTCTTATTTATCAAGCCAAAAGCAGCGTGTCATTGGCAACTCTTCTTCCTGTTGGACAACAGTTGAAGCTGGTGTCCCGCAGGGGTCCATACTTGGTCCACTCCTCTTTCTAGCCTACATCAACGACATCCAGGCAAACATTCGTCTATTCGCCAACGACACCAGTCTGTGCATAATTGTTGAAGACCGAGCCTCATCTGCTGTCACTTTAAATCTTGACTTGTCACGCATAATCCCATGGTCCAAATCATGGCTGGTCTCATTTAATCCTTCAAAAACCGAATATATGCTCTTTTCGAGAAAACGCATCAAACCTACTCATTTACCACTTTTTATGGAACAAACTTCGATCGCCCAAGTCAAAACTCACACCCACCTAGGCTTGGTTCTTTCTGAGGACGCCAAGTGGTCTTCCCACATATCATTTATCCTTGCAAAAACAGAGAATCGGTATACTTCGAAGCCTGAAATATACACTGACAAGGTCAAATCTTGAAAAGATGTACATCACCTTTATAAGACCACTGCTTGAGTATGGCGACATCATTTGGGACAACTGTTCTGTAGCTCTAAAAAATGACATTGAATCTGTCCAAGTTGAAGCCGCAAGGATCGTGACGGGTGCTACAAAATATTGCAATATCGACCGCCTTCTCAAAGACCTAAACTGGGAATCATTCCCCCAACGAAGAAAGAAGCATAGTATGATGCAAACATACATAATGCAGAACAATATTGCACCCTTCTATCTTTGCAACCTGATCCCATTTCGCACATCCCAGGCCTATGACCTACGATCCCAAAACGGCATACCTCCAGTTTACGCAAATACTAAACTATATTCTAATTCCTTCCTCCCTTCCGCCATCCGCCACTGGAACAATGTTTCTCCTGACGTCAGAACCTCCAATTCACTTCTTGAATTTAAGAGAAAAATCACTAATTATCCAACAAAGTCGTGTCCATTATTCAACGCTGGTGATAGAATATTACAAATCTATCATTCTCATCTGCGACTTGGCTGTAGTTCCTTGAACGATCTCCATCTTAGAAACCTTACTTCTAAACTGGACTGCATATATGGTGCCATTGAAACTCCGTCTCACTTCTTGGTTCACTGTCCAATGTATCATCACATACGACAACATTGCTTTACTATTCTTCCATGCCCAACAACCGTAAATAACCTTCTAAATGTGACGAACATTTGACCTATCAGGAAATCACTATATTATTTCTTCATGTCCATCAGTTTATTGAAGCAACTAAACGATTTGACTCGTTTAACGATGCTGCTGTGGACGCTGACCCGTCCCTAGTAGGGGCCTCTTTGACACTACGCCTCAGTACCTTCTTAATCAACTATCCATTTCGTGTGTATGACATATATCCACACTACAATGATTCCGTTTTAACTTTGAACCCGATCCAATCACAATCCTAACATTAACGTGAGCGCATCCATGTTCTTGTGGCCGCTTAAATGCAAAACATATATGAGTCAACTCCACCATGGTAAAGAATTAATATAAGCTTTACGCTTGTTTTTTTATCCATGAATTTATACTTTGCAACAATATATTGAATTGTATAATTACGAAATGAAGAAATACATTGAAACTAAGTTCAGTTCTTACAAACAGATGATTTTGTAATGATGCAGTAATTTGAGCTCCCATAGATGACGGTTTCAATTTGAACCTGAATCAAATGGTGGAAGAGCAGATGGACAAGAAACATTTCGCGAGCAGAATGTCTTATTCGTAATAACAGGGCATCTTAATTATGCCAGCATGTCCAAAATCAAAACTGACAGGCTAAAACATGTGTGACTATACTAACCAACTCACCGATCCGAACGTGGCGTAAATTATGGGCAAAAGGCCAAACAAATGCGACCTAAATTACATGTATGTAATAACATCCAAACTTTATGTACCGGTACATATGTTTTCGTTTTTAAATTGTAAAGAAAGATTATACGATTTTGTCAAATGTTTATGAATTTATATAAAATGTGTAAAAAAACTTATAATACATATATTTCAATAAAATTAAATAAATTAAAATAAAAGTAAAGAAGAACATGTGTCGAAAAATGCGAAATAAGCCAGATATTTAATTCTGAAATCGAAAATGCTTGTACAGTCGAATTCGCCAGCATGTAAATCATGCATGTACGATGTGAATCTAAATTTAGTTTAACGGTTTATTTAAATTCCTGCAACGATATCTATTCATACGACACACGAACACTAACTAAAAAGACGAATGCTTCTGTTATTGTTGGAACATATTTACGAAATATCTTCATCACAATCGGCTCGGAGGGCTAATTTGTCTTTGCTGCATTTTATGAAATTCGTCTTCAATGTATAATCTTTCTTGCCTATTTTGTGTTATTGTAACATATTTTTATCAATATATTACAATTCAACACATATGAAAACCGTATAATCTCGCTTAAAGAATCCTCATGGTTTGCTATGATGAATTCGATTTTCGTTTCGTTTGAATATTTCTGTAGTCCATAGTCCTGAAGATTAATTTTCATTGTCCTCGGCGAAGAGTATTTAGTTGTGAATAATGTCACATACGATTTTGAGTTAACATTCAAAGTAGAAGGAAAACATATATATATAGTTATATTCATGGTATCATATTTAGGTTCAGTCAATTTATATACTTAACGAAAAGGGCCCTAGTGTTATTGTTCTGGATGGAACAAACATGTCGTCTTATCTCGGTAACTTTGTCGTTCAGGCGTTGGCGTGTAAGACAGATTCCGACATGCGGACAAGAAAAAAACACACGACAAGTACTTTCATTTTCCCTACTCGCTACTCTATTTGTCATTCCCACTCGCCAACACGACATGGTGTTATGACAGAATTGGCCTACTATAGAAACAAATAAACATACACACATACACAAACACGCACCCAAACACGCACGCAAACACACAGACGCACGCACACATATTGTTGTCTGTTTCTAGCAGTCAAATTGTTATTTATCTGCTAACGCCGAGAAAACCACAAAATAACATGTCAGCAGATGTCTTTGTGCAGAAAAAAACCAACATTGGACAAGCTATGGACATGTTCTTATTTACCTTATAACGTCTGATTCTACTTGTGGCTTCTTCCACACACTAAAGCCCACCAAAAAAGAACATATATAGACTGTATCGGAGTTATCTGTACCACACCCAGCCAGAAGAAATTCAACAAAGCCAACCAGTTTGCACCAAATACGGCTTATACATTCTACTTGTGGCTTCTTCCACACACTAAAGCGCACCAAAAAAAAAATAGACTGTATCGAAATTATCTGCACCACGCCCAGCCAGAAGAAATTCAACAGAGCCAACAAGTTTGCACCAACTACATTATTCGCTTATTGGTGAATTTTTTGAAAATATATAATGTGGTCGCATTGTAGTGTATAACAATTCTCAATATGATCCACCGACGACAACTTTATGTCAGCTTTTACAATAATCAAAAACGCTCCGGAAAAAGACGGATGTTTTCGGTGTTTTTGTTTCTGTTGTACACCATACGATTATTTATAAAAGCGTTGGGTAATTGAAGATGACCAATGACCGTGGATAATTCCTTTTAAAACACCAAGACCTGTATCAAGTGGAATAAGGATTTGTCAATACCATTAACAAGTTGTTTGATGGTTTCACGCGATAGCATAGGCTCGGTGTATCAACCCACCATCCGCAATAAATACGATATCACAATCCGGCTTTTGACATTTATTAGACAGATGATATGTAAGATTATGTGCACTGTATAAGAACGAATGATATCTATATCAAAGTGAAGTGTGTTTCCGTCCAGGTTAATGCACTTTTAAATACTTAAATATACATGTAAATATTTAATATTGATAATACTTTTATATTAACATTCTAATGCATCTTAACGATAGCGCCCATAAGCAACTTCGTGTTCTTAATTTATAAAGCAGTTAATAAATCGAATTGGGAAGAGAAGATCTTGTTTAGTATGCGTAAATTTAAGTGTATAAATTACTGGCTTTTTAGTGTATCTACGTATTTAATTTTACATTTCAAGTATTTAATATGTTTTAAATCAGTTTGCAATCTGCTCAGTTATTGTACAATTGCAAACGGAAACTTCCAAGTAGCTGTTCGCCATAAGATGGTAAGATTGTAGTTTGTCATTCAACGACTGTCGTATCAAGTCTGTTGCAAGGCCTCATACGGATTGTAACGATTGTATTGGTCCATACTGTTTCAACAGCTTCGCCATGATTGTAAAATTAGGAAACAATCAAGCCATTAAATACTTGTATTGAATTGGTTTACTATAAGTTGATGTATACTTTTTTCTGGAGACCAATCACAAAAAACAAACCAATTTTAAACGAGTTCTCCAGCAAAATATACGAAACAACTGTATTGTTGCTTCAAATATAGTTTATGTAATCCTCTCTTGCTCGACAGTTGTTTGCAACTGCTGCCCTCTTTGTACTATTATCGTCTTACTTTCTCCAGAAGGAAACTTCTAACTCCTTGTCAAAATTGGATTCATCCCGATCGCCAACACCTACCCTTTGGATCTTATCTAATACATGTACCCTTAGGTAGCCCTCAACAGGGCTCGAACCACTGACCTCTTGAGTCCTAGAGTAACACGTCGATTATTTAGACCACTCAGCCATCCGTGCTCATGAAATGAAAGATGTATTTTATACTTTATATAAGCAATCCTCGTAGTTTCACAAAATATAACGACAACAACAGAACTCTCCAAATTATTCAATCGTTTCGTGTTGCAACGCTTTATAATTTTCAGGTTTTTAAATCGTCAAAAGATGCATATAATGGCTATTTTAGAGCATGGTAAATGTTCAGTATTAGTACTGTATTACTGTTTCCTCACAAGTATCATAACTAAAACAAACGGAACGTGAAAAGGCCCCTTTAAAGAATGTCGTCTGATGAAAATGTGTAAATGTGCTGTAAATGAATTTCGAAATTCTTGGTTTAAAAACGTTTGTAAAACAGGGTGGCTGCAACTCATCGAGTGAAAGCGAAATCTAGAATGTCTAGATTCCCAAGTTACAGCTAAATATATTTTAGAATTTCTCGAAAAATACATCATTCAATAATAATCGGCACGTCGTAACACCATAACAGTTTATTGTAATGTTAGTGCATTCATCTTAACAACATACATATGGAGTTTTCCTAAGTCACATTGTACATAATACTAATTCAACATAATTTTATAAATGTTATTCGAGCTAATTTCCAGGTGATTTACAATTTAAAAATTATTGTGTTGAAGTAGACCGTTCTTTTCTTGAGCATATAAGCATTAAGTGTAATTTTAAAACATTCTGGGACAAGCAATACAATATATAAAAATACAACACTAACTAGCATGGCCTACTGTCAAACATAATTTGGATTTATAACAAAATGAAAAAAAATTAAATGTGTTTATGTTGATTAACGTGTACACATATGACTTATTTCAATAAGCAATTATTTATAAAATAGCATATAATTAAAATAGGAAATTGTATACATAGTGCATAACTTTATATAAATTATTATTATATTATCTCAATTTTACATTCACACCTTTAACAACTATTTATTCAGAAAAAGAAACTGTTCATAGTTTTAGTATATTCTACATTAAGATTTGTATAAGTTAATTTAAACAATATTCTGTTAGATATTATATAGTCTAAGCAAATTGATAAATAGGTTTGATGAAACGTAAGCATACAGACGTTGATTAACATTTCAAATACAATTGGCCGCATTATTTATGTATGCGTAAATGCTGCCAAGATAACGGAAGCCGTTAAATAAGGACCAAACACAAAACATGAACATACCATTTGGTCAATTAGCCGCAATTTGAAAGACGCACTACAATTGCTCTAGGCGGAAGTATTTTGTCTTAAATTCATAGTAACGCGTTATTGGCTAATTTGTGGTATCTTATGGCGTAAACCTGATGATGAGAATAGATACATAGATCGTTGCATCCGGGATTAGATTTGCAGTAAAGACCTCACTGATTAGGAAACTCGTTTGTCTTTTCGTTTAAAAAATGGGGCCCTGCTTATATATTCCAGTAAAATCTAAGGTCATTCTTCCGATTTAAATGATAGTATTAAGGTTTGAGTTTTTTCGGAACGGCAATACGTGCCCCCATAGTTCGTACATGTTTAATTAAATACATATATTCAATAGTAACATTTTATCCCCAAAATGTTCCCGTGTCAATGAATAGATGATCAAAACGAGAGTTAAAATACAAGATTCGAACAAATATATACCTGTTAGACCAAGTGTTACGACAGAGTTACATATTTTGAACTTTTGGAAAAGCGTGACCTTGACCGCTGCTTTTAACACGTATAGCTTATAATACAGCGAATAAATTATCCTCGTACATTTTATTACCAAAATTCCAACTGAAAGCTTTACATGTATAAAGAGGAGTAAGAAAATACGTATTTTGGGTTGGCAGATGCACTTACAATCAAAGCGCTGAAAGCACTGAATTCGTACGCTATTGCATAATCTTAGACGCAACTCAGTTTTAAAAATTATGTTATAGCTTTTTGTATCGCAAGTTTGTAATGAACACAACCCATTCACATTTATAAAGAGTGTGTCTTAAAGCAAATGTCGATATGTGGGTGCACTGTTTATCCTCATATTTATTTTATAGAGATAACTTAGACAAAATAACAACAATATGTCTCTTTTTAAGCAATTGGTTGCTGCACTGACAACCATCTTTAGAATTTTGGTTGCCTTGCTTAAGAATAACAATATAAAGAAATGAAACTCCAGCTGCTGGAGCAGTATTGAATTCTTATTATAAACAATTAGTTGGTCCTTTATTTAAGGCAGCCTAGAATCATGTACATGTTGTGTTATGTGTATCTAATACTTAATTTATTTTCTTTAAATTATTGAGCAATAATTTTGCCGACGTGACATACTTTTAATGCATCATGTCGTGTTGTGAGCCGGAATTGAATAATTTCCTAGGCCTAATTGATCCACATTCGCCAATCTGTATTCTATGTTAAATTGGATTGAGTTGTTTCAAGCTTTAAAAAAGCTAGTTGCCCTGGTTTTTGGCCCAACGCGTGGCACTTGACATTGCTGACGACAGCAATAATTTCGCGTTGTTTGTTAAAGCACGGGTTTTACATTGCATACATGTAAAGTGAATGGTTATTATCACGCGGCTTTAAAAAAGGGTATAAATCAGATCTATAAATATACACGATGAAGTATACATGCACTGGAATTAAATTGGCACCGGATCAAATTGTTAACGGGTATTGTTTGTCACAACTTACTCGCAGTACTTTCCACCAGATTGTTTAGACGCCCCGGGGCCGTCATCGGTGGAAGGGGAGGGGGTAGGGAGATGAGCCCCTCTGTACGTTATTTATGACGTTATGTTGGTCCGTTATGACTCTTAACGAAAAAAGCTATAAAGTCATGGATAACGACATTTATTTCATTGCTGAACACTTTTTCTCACGCATAGATACGCAAAATCACAACTCGATCGATTCCCCCAATGCATCCGTTTCAGCCCAACTCGTATCAATTACTGCATACTTACTTCTTTTCCCGTCACTTTTCATTGCCAGATTATCCCGTATATTCCATTTGTAATAGTAAACTCAGGAATTTCATAATCATCAACATTCGCCTTTTTTCTTAAGTAGGAAATGAATTTTGGCATATGTGACTATTAAAAGATGTGATGAAATAATGTCCAATCGAGACGGGGTTTTCCAACTGAAAACACGTATGTCACCTGACTTGCTGTTCAATAAATACACCCACACTTTTCACGTGACGTTGAACATGTCTGCATAGTTTTCGCGCGCTTTTTACTGAGACAAAGAAACAGCAGAAATACACGAAGCGCTTTTTATTTGAAGCTAGAATTTGTTTATGTCGCGTTAACATTTAAATTCAGAAGCGTGTTTCGAATTACAAATTTATTTATGCCAATTTGAGTATTCGACAAAATTTTTTAGTGGTATGTTATGAATTCAACTTTAATTTGTTAAAATTCTTAAATGTCCACGAGAGGAGTAAATGTGAGATTTCTTGTTCAGAAAAATTCCAATGGTCAGGGAGGGATTCGAACCAGGTACCTCTCTATCTCTAAGCCAGCGTTCTACCATTACACCGCTGTTCCCACTCATGCGTCGACTGCATAATTTGACTGTAGCTAATGCAGGCCTACGAGTGCTGTCGCTCATGCAAAGCGTGCTCTCTCATTGGCCAATATCGATTGTATACAACCACGCTCCGCCCAGCGTAGCTAAGGCAGACTGACTTTCAAAACTCGATACATTATTTGTACGCTATCGCGTACAAATAAAAATTACAATAAGTTTTAGCTGTTTGTCTTTTAACTGGTTTCAGCGCTGTAACTATAATATTATTATAAGAAATTGCTCTAAAGTGTTCAGTGTATCTTAAAAACTGAGATTTATAGTTAAGTTTAAGCTTAGTTGGAAATCTTAAATTTTTCAGAAAAAAAAACTTTGAAAACAAAACATAGAAATTTTTGTTCGTTTGGTATGCTTTGTTATATTGGAGCTTTTATGCGAAAATTGTTTAACAAGTTTACTTAAATATCGTATTAAATGTCAACTCATATCAGATTATTTAGGTCATAGATATAGCAAACTGTAGCTTAATACCAATGTTGTTTTAAGTAGATTATATAAGGTTAAGTTAATTTGCATAGTTAAAATACATTTGTTATCGATTCAATTCGTATATAATAAGTGCAAATTCATTTCACCCGAAAGTTGAACAAAAACTATATATATGTGTAACACGTGTATCACTGCGTTTATCATATAATAATATATACGTTATTTATATTCATATGTTATGAAAACTGCAAACATTATGTCTATTTTTGTGGGTTGCTTTTAGCAATGTCGATGTTAGTGTATATATACAATTAAGCACATACAATTACATCGACACTCAACAAATCCACATCAAACGTTGCACTAACAAACATTTATCTTTTTCCATAAAATAATACACATTAATAACAAGTTATGTACTTTAACACAGAATAAACTATACAATATCAACGAAACATAATATACCACAACATGTATAGATACCACACACCAAATAAAACTACATCTTCTAAAACGACAGTAACATTTTGTCGTTACGGTTATCAACATTATTCTTGTATACAACATTTTCATGGATGGTCACTCGTGATTTAAATACATATGGATCTGGGGTGAAGTAATCGACCGCATTTTGAAAAAAAAATGCAGTTCATTTCAAGCCTTGCATCTTGAGTACGTTTGACAAGCCAAGTGTTAAAAGTAGACATTGCTTGTCAACCTGTGGTATATCGTTCCGCACATCTTTACTTCCTCTCGACGTCCGCCTTTGTACATTTTAACGTGGCATGTATGTTGTGCCATTTTATTGATAACCGCGGTAAGATACGGAAATATATTTCTATCGCCGTTCTTTAGAACTTCAAGAATTTCGAACATATAGTAAAACATCCATGATCCCTTACCAATACTGCGCAAAGCATTCATGTCTGTGAAAAAAAACGATTTTTTAAATGTAGACAAGTTTTCACATAAACAAATATGTATCAAGTGCTTAAAGATATGGTTTATGGACTAAATTGCTAAAATATACATAAAATCGTTGTTTTATTTCTCAACAACAACATAGACCAATTAAAATTATCCTGAGTTTTGATATTGACATCAAATATTACAGTATGCGCGAAATGGCGTCAGGACTTTGCTGTTGAATTAAAATTATAAATATGCCTATTTAAGATTGTTTTAATATGCTTATCACATAAATTATCATATAGTCTTTTAACATTATAACAATATTTATGTATATTTCCAGGTGTATTGTTTACAGCATCCAAGACAAAGCAACTACATAGCATACATACGTGGTTGAACAGCGTACATGACAAGACAATCTCTCGGACAATCAACCGGAGCCACACCTATCGGCACTTTGCGAACGATAGTTGTAGAAGCTTCACCTTTTAGCGCATCTATTGTATCTTCACTGGCTACACGAATGACTGCATCGCCTTGAACTAAGGATAACACAGAATATATAGAGGATAACTGTTGGAATCGGTGGATTATCGATATATATTTTCTATGATCACGAGTGAATTAAAATCGATATTCCACCGAATCTAACAAATTTTCTTTTTATTGTATGCTTTTTCACCGTTTATATACATTGTTTAAGAATTTAACTAAAGAATTTCGCTGGGATATGACGTCATTTCGTCAAAAAAATGACGTCATTTCACAGTAAACAGTGAACATTATCGATAATTTTCACTGTTAATTTTCACTGTTTGAAACAGTGAAATTATCAGTTTTAATTCACTGATATTTCTCTATAAACCACCGGAAAGCATAAAATAAAGTAACGTCCGAGCATTATAAAAACACGTAAACGCTCTGTTGTTGTGTGAGAGTTATTTCATTTGAAATATGCATTCGTTAAAAGAAATATTGTGCAAACTTTCGAAACTAAAAAGACAATTTTGGAATGCGTTTGTAGCACCATAGCTATTTTAACATGTTTGTCGAAAAGGCTCCCACAGGCTGAAATGAACAATTATTGAGAGCTGCAAACCATGCTTTAAATAATAAACTTTGTTTCTGAAATTGACAAAGAGAAACGAATGTAATTTATAGCGCCATGGGAACATTTGTTCCATGCAAACTATACAAAGATGCTAAAAAAGATACAATTTAAACCAACCTTTGCGCATCTCGAAATCAGTTGCCACAGTGCTAACTTTTGGATTGTATTCCGTTGTGGATTTGCCGTTTACGTTTGTCACTTTTGTTTGGTCGGACAATGAAGTTTTTTTAGTCTCATCGTAATTCTAAAATTAAATAATCGACATATATGCATGAAATGCTTCATTATTGAGTCTGAACACATTAAACACATGTTGATATAATACTTGATAGTCCGAAAAGTATGAGTGACATATGTTTTTAAAATCACCGAGTGCAAAGAAACAAATTTTTTCTTAGTGTAGGTTTGGGCGATATTTATTTCAAAGCAATGCCCTTCGTACGACATAATAATGTTTTTCGAGGACAAGCGGTGATAAAAACATATTCCAGTTTGTGAACAAACGAATATTTTTACGCCTTCTGGATGTATGGAGACAATCTCCTACTTCGTTTTGGGATTGGAGATCACAACATCCACACCCGAATCATATTTTACATCTTCAGGGTCGTTTTTGATCGACCTACAAGCCTAAAACATACGTTAAACAAGAATCAGTGCTCATAATACTTACTGCTTTCGTTAAACTAAAAAAAGATATTCGTTCGAATCATAAAGCAAACAAGTTTGGCATTGTAGGTAGAAAGTAAAATTTTCCTTAACGAAGATAAATACGTTTTTCCGCAGACGCTATCTGGCTTTTAACGAAATTAAATTGTATATGATTTACCAAATAACGTTTACATGTACATATATATTTTAACTATGAAACAATACTGTAGTAAATCGCTGAAACTATATACCTTATGTGTAATTCAACTACATAGCATTATTATCAAACCTGTAGAAAGCACAACTTTGGAATCCCCTTCAGAGTCTCGTTATTTAACATATCCAAAAGCTTGTTGATGGAGACTGGGTTCCCGTCAGTACCCAGTATTGTCTGATCATACTCGCCTAAAGTAACACTCTCTTTGGATAGCGGTATTTCTTCCCCGTGCGTGCTGACTACGAACACGAAACAATCGCAAGGTTTCGAAGCCGCTGCATTAGAGAACGTTAAAAAAATATGCATTATGTGCTAATTGAGATCTTGTCTAAACAAGATCTTACGCAAACATGTAATATATTACATGTGAAAATCTACGAAAGTCTTCTGCAAATTGCAAATCTTTGATACGTGAAAATTTTAGGAAGAACATGGTCTTTGGCAAGAAGGCCAACTTGAACATGAAACTGTCTTTGCGAAACGGCAAGTTGTTGATTTGTGAAAAAGAACTTTTCAAGAAAAAAATGCCTACGTGAACATTAATGGACGAAAAGGGTCAAGCAGTGTTACAGTAGGTTCAAGAGTTTTCGGAAATGTTTGACATGTATTATTCGACGTGTGACTAAGCTGATCTAGTCTATTATATGATATCCAGTGTGAGAAGAAACCTGATTTATGAATGTGTTGTTTTGTTCTTTAAACGAATCTATGTTAAGGAAATGCACATATTGAATTTGAAAATTGAATAATGATAATAGTAAGCATGGCTTGTTCATAAATGAGGCAATAATAAAAAGGTTTTGACTTACTTGTATAAATACACGTTTGTTAAGAAAAGGCCCATATTTCAATTGCATGCCTCTTCGTAATATAAGCGTTTACTTGTATTGGCATTGTAAAACTATTATGTTTATTAATTTTCATCCAAGTCAGAATATGTAATGTTTTATTTGTATACTTTCATGCTACACACACTTTTTAGATAATACGAGTTTGATATCAACCTGCAATTAATAAATAAGTTTGGTCACAAAAACCAATATATGGAAAATACTAGCCATTAAATACATTTAAAGGTTATTGGTTATAATTACCCTTTTGTATTTCTTTTTCAATCTCCGAAGCTGTCATATTCTGTCCGAATATAATTTCAAATCCTAGTTCGTCAAACATTGTTCGCATACGGTCAGCGTCCTTATCAGCACCTTCTCTTTTATCTTTTGCACCGTCCATCAACACTTCGTGATTGATAATAATTAGCGCGATCTTTTAATCGGTTTCGCCATTCTGGAAAAATATGTGTTAAGCATGATCTTTTGAAATGATTATATTTTATTCAACACAACCACGCGTTCCGGTTTAAAAGAGCATTGAATCTAATACCGAGGGATGCTGCATTAAATACATCGGATATTTCCTTCATTTTAAAATATTTACATTTGCTTCAAATATTCATTTATAATTGACAAACAAACTAAACCTATATAAATATATATATATATATATATATATATATATATATATATATATATATATATATATATATATATATATATATATATATATTTATTTATATATAACATTGTATTGAACTAAAAATGATCAGAAAATAGGGTACATCGCTTTGAACAGCCATTATTTCATAAATTGTGCAGCGATTTCCTTGAACTCGGTCTTATTAAACGCAGAAATGAATAAGTTTTCTGGAAATGGACACATTTTGCAATATTCCTACAATTTCTGGGTCAAAATTTAAGAAATAACACGTTTGACCTAGTGACCCCAATTTCAAAAGGGGTCATCTACTGTCCAAGTCCAATGCACATGGGAAGTATCAAGCCAATCGGTAAATTTGTTGACGAGTTATTGATCGGAAACGATTTTCACACTTATTGTAACAGTGACTTTTGACCTAGTGCCATCAATTTCAATAGGGGTCATCTACTGTCCAAGGCCAATGCACATGTGAAGTATCAAGACAATCGGTCAATTAGTTGATGAGTTATTGATTTTCACACTTTTTGTGACAGTGTCCTGGACCTGTGACCAAGTGACCCCAATTTCATAAGGGGTCATTTACTATTCAAGACCAATATACAAAACAGAACAGAACAGAACTTTATTTTCACCCAAGTATATGACATATACAATATGGGCAATATAACAAAGTACAATATTAAGTACAGTATTGGGACTTCCGATAATTTTTACAACAGCAACACATACTATACAGTGAGAGAATGAACGGTATAATGAATAGATATGTATGAAAATATTGAATTGGTAGGATGAAGCAAAACCAATAATCATACATAATCGTTATTCCCTGCGAATGATGTTATGTTAGGTTATTAATTATGTAGCCCGTTATGTCGATGATTCTAGTATTGTTAGTGATCTTTAACCTTAATTGTGCGGTGTCGTTTTCTTTAGAACGCGCTGATTCGGGATCCATTTGCTAAAAGTAAAATTTCTTATTTTTTTGATAAAGGTGCAAGTTAAATTCGCGAGAATAAAGCAATATTGCTACTTGCTGTTGATAGTTTAAGTTTCTATTGTTCGAATGGTTTAAGTCATTTTGACGTACCGCACACGAGGGCAATTTACAATGGGATTTGCCAATGGCATAAATAAATCATGGTAGAGGGTTCAGGTCATTTTTTGTTTTAAATTATTTTTAAATTCTTTTAATGAAATTAAATAGAGCTTAAAATTACCTTTACAATGATGCAATTTTTATTATTCTATGACTCATAGTTTTTATATCAATTTTTTTAGTCTTGAAAATATGGTCAAATTCGGCAACTTTTTCCTATATATCATATAGTGTAGTAAAAGGCACCGAAAATGTAGGATTTCAACCAATATTATTTGATTGTGTTAGGATAAGAGAATAAATAAGTCAGGAACCTATAGATAAGTATATATTTTTGGAAAGCTTGTACAATGCACATTGTAATATTGTCAGTTATAATCTTATATATATCAAAATTACCGCATTTCCATGGAAACGAACATAACAAATAACATGAACTTCGCGTTCTTTTGAGCATATTAAGATAAACACACAAATAGTAACTTGTACAAAAGTCAGGAACATATAGATAACTATATATTTTTGGAAAGCTTGTACAATACACATTTTTACAATGTTAGTTATAATCTTATATATCATAATATACCGCGTTTCCATGGAAACGAACATAATAAATAACATGAACTTCGCGTTCTTTTGAGCATATTAAGATAAGCACAGAAATAGTAACTTGTACACAAGTTAGGAACATATAGATAACTATATATTTTTGGAAAGCTTGTACAATACACATTTTTATAATGTCAGTTATAATCTAATACATCATAATATACAGTGTTTCCATGGAAACGAACATAATAAATAACATGAACTTCGCGTTCTTTTGAGCATATTAAGATAAAAACACAAATAGTAACTTGTACAAAAGTCAGGAACATTTAGATAACTATATATTTTTGGAAAGCTTGTACAATACATATTTTTATAATGTCAGTTTTAATCTTATATATCATAATATACAGTGTTTCGATGGAAACGAACATCATATATAACATGAACGTCGCGTTCTTTTGAGCATATTAAGATAAACACACAAATAGTAATTTGTACAAAGTCAGGAACATATAGATAACTATATGTTTTTGGAAAGCATGTACAATACACATTTTAATAATGTCAGTAATAATCTTATATATCATAATATACAGTGTTTCCATGGAAATGAACATCATATATAACATGAACTTCGCCCAATTTTTGGTATCTTTGTTTGATGGTGCTATACTGTTTTGGTCATTTTATGATTGGAGCAGGTTGTCTAATCAACAAAATTTACATAAATTTCTCATATAACCGACCACATCTTGTTCACCACGTTTAACAATAACATTGAGCAGATTGTCGGCGAGACGGCTTATAGCTTTCACTTAATACGGCCGATCACCGATAACCTTCTCCGTGTTATTTTTTTATAACATGGTGAACATGATTCGGTCAGTAATATGAGAGTTTTATGTACAATTTGTTGATTAGATGTGCCGTGCAGTTGTTTGTTAGGTTCCTGCATGTTTGCTGAATATAATTTGTCACATACAAGATGGTAATGTATGATAAGAGATGAATAACCAATACTGTTTTATATGGAAATTCACTTATTATATATGAATATAATAAATGGTATACTTTTGTATCACGTGTTGCTAAGAAAGTTTTAAAAACACATGTACATTATCACCTTAAATCAAACTTTGAAAAGTACTGGTGAAAATGGATTAAGTTCATAAGTCAAACATTTCACCATCCTTAAACAGCGTCTTTTAAACAAATGAACAGCATTTATGTTATGACTAGAATGTTTATTAAATTTAAACAACATAGCTCTTTTCTTAATACTATTAAGCAAATACGGTATGCATGTATAGTATACTATGACTATTTAGCAAGTAAATTGCAACCCAGCTTACATTTCAGATAAAAATTAAATCTCCATTCTTTAAATCTTGTAAAAGTGGAAAAAACCACTCATCATCATCTTCTTCATATTTTACTTTATATTCTGTTTTGATTGGATTTTGACTTTCTTTAAAAACACCAATGACACGACCCCTATACCATTCTATGCCTCCACTTTCTGGATCTTTGCATTTGTGTTTAAATTTTTTGTCAACTATTGCTTGTGGCTTCATCAGAAATTCAGGAAGCATTGCCGTTTGCTGCCCTTATCAGAATTTTATGTCTATTATCAGAAATATTTCCGGAGCCCAACACATGCTTTCTAAATTGTAGCTGAATAACAATTGCGCCCCAATATTCATTTTCAGAGCATTTTTCACGACATTTAATAATTCATCCTGGTAAGTCCATAGACCTCCAACCTTTTGTAGTTGTTATGTCAATTTTGTCTTGTTGGTGGTAAGTTTTTCTTCTTGTGCTGCTTTCTTATTTTGTTTTGATTTTAAATTTTCAAGTTTTGCTTCATAAAGTGTTTTTTGTTTCTCTTTCAGTTTGGCCATATGATCAGGGAAGTTTTTGCGGGCATTCTGAAAACATCTTCGTACTCCTCACGCGGAAGGCTTCGAAGCCAGTCAGCTGTCTTGTTATTTTACCACATTATGATGGATTCATAGGTTGCAAGACTGGCCGATGGCTTCACTCTCATTAGATAGTCCAACTGTGCAAAATCCCTTTCTGAAATGGTGTTTGTGGTGGGGACAGCCTTCAGGTGGTCTGTTATTTCTTCATTCAGCTTCCAGTACTTATCACCTGGCAGCTGGTCTTTCCCTTGTTGGTCAAGAATGATCAGCATCGCGCCACAGCAAAACTCCAGGGCCATCTGAGTGTATGTGTCTTGAATAGGATCTGCAGGTTCAATCAGAGATTGATAGACCTCATTCCTGGTAATCATGGCATCATCTTCACTGAACACACACTTTCCGTCAAGAACAGGTGATGCATCTTTGCTCCACTTTTCAAGACAGACTTGCAATTGACGCAAGTTTGTATTCAGCGAGAGAATATTTGGCGCAGATTCTATCAATCTCCAGAGAGGACCGGTGACCAACTTGTCCAACAATCCGAGGGCTCTCAGTCCACCTAGATACAGCGTTCCTCTGACATCGAATGACACGCATCTTAGTAGGTCATTTTGCTCTCCCCAAAGTGCAAGAAATTCCTTAATGTCATTTCGGTGATGGTACACTGACCCAGCTACATGGTATAAAATGTTAAATCGATGGCCACGGAATGATATCATGTAATTTATTTTACCTTGATTTTTTAAATGGGTGTCAAAATGGCCCCCTACACCAGATTTGTCGCATCCTTTTTCTGCAAAGACCTTTGATGCTGTTTTCACAAGCCGCGTTGTGCCACATTCTTGCTTGTGAAATGTGTATGGGTTGTGCTCGTCTGCAATAACCATGCCTTCAAGCTGCTGAAGGCATTTTTCACTTTCACTCGCAAAGTTAACTAAAATGTGCATTTTGCAAAAGAAATTAAATATTTTTGACAGCTCTTTGTGTTCATTTTCTGTTAAGTCTTCCCATTTCCCAACTACATGTGGTATTACTTGTACTTTCAGATTCTGCAGTTCTTGGTTAAATACTGAATTTGTGGCGCATTGATTAGACATTGTAGCAATTATTGATGATTCTATTTTAGCCATATTTTTTCTTTTATCTGGATGTTTAACACTTTGGGACAGGTCTTCAATCAAAGACTCAAAGGTTTTAAAAATAGTGTTGCCAGAACCTTCTCCAATTATATTTAATCCTAATGTTACAGATTTTCCTTCAGACGTTGTGACCTGGTAACCTTGAAAATGTCTATGATGTTTTGTCGTGCCGTCTTGATGTATTGTGAAGGTTGTGTTTTCTTTGAGCAGTTCTTCTAAGGTCTGTTGATTTGCAACCCTTCGCGCTTGTATCATAAGCCGTGATTTTACGCCTGTGCTTGGTAGGCGAGATAGGGATTGACCAGAGAGATTGGTGAGAACAGTGGTGATAACTTCATTTACCTTCTTTTGGCTGACACCATGCTGCATAACAAGGGCCATGATTGTGTGTCTCACTTCGTTTGTGTACATGCCATCGCAAAAGGTGGTGATCTCTGGTAGCTCATATGCATTATTTAAATCTTCAAGTTGTTTGAGTTCTTTGTTTTTTAATGTAATTTCTCGTCTTAGTGATTCAATTTGATGGAGGTTCAATTCTTTAATATCAGTTTTTTGTTTTTTCAGTTTGCACACTTTTTGCAATAGACTCCTTTTTTCTTTATGCAAAGTTTGCACTTGCTCTTTTAAGTTATCATTTTTGTCAGTAATTTTACTTAAATCATTCAATTGTTTATCTATTGCTTGCTCTCGCCGTTTAATCATTTTGTTAGGATTCCTTGTATCTTTTGCCTTTAGTTTGTCAGCCTTAATTTGTAATTGTCTGTTGAATAAAATTGTTTCATTGTGTCGTATGAACAAATCTGCATGAAAACTACATTTGGACTCAAATCGTACATCTAATCATTTCTGTCTTCAGTTGTCAAAACACCTATATACTGTTTGATTCCAATAATGTCGCTTTAATGGAATTAACATTTTTATTCATTTGCTTCTTAATATAAAATCACCTAAACTTGTTTTATTAGTAGCACAGCCCATTAATATTTTAATTTAGTACTGCCCCTGGAATTTGTTCACGTCATTATGGATTTTTGTGACGTCATACGACCGACTTTCCCAGTTGTAATCTACATGCATAGCTCATTGGGTTTATAACGTTCCATTTTATTTATATTTTCTCTCTGATAGGCGTTTCTTGTTTGATTTAATTATTTTTATTTTTTAGCAGTCACATTAACAACCAAGCTGGAATTTTTACACCCATTATTGTTGCTTCTTCCTGTATTTGCGCGATGATTATCTGAGATATTAACTCCATGACGCTATATTCTCAAATCTTTTTCTATAAAGAAGGAATGTAGTTGACAATTGTTAATAGTTTTATTTGATGGTTCGTCAAAAAGTTGTAACTCTGTTACTCTTGTATCTTCAATGCAATTGAGTAATTAAATAGTAATTAAATTGAATGCGTTTTAATTCCCTTTTATTATTGTTTAGTTTGAGTTACAATGCTATGACGTTAAATTTTATTTACACTTAAATGTATTATGAATATTGCTGGGCCAAGTGTGAGGTTGAGCGCTCTATAACCAGGTTTAAACCCTCAATGCTTTGCATTGACCGTTCCAAGGCGGTGACCCCAGTTTTATTCATATTTTGTGTTTATGTTGGTTTGTATTGTGCTGTTTTGTACTGTTTGGGCAATCGGTCACTTGCCTTAAAAAAAGACCAACTAATTGTTTTAATGAAAATTCAATACTGCTCCAGCAGCTGGAGTTTCACTTCTTTATATTCTGTTGCCTCGTCAAATTGTTTTGTCAACAAGCTGAATTTTGTTTCCCACTCATTTATTTCATATTGTATTTCCGTAGCCTTTATTTCAGTGTTTGATAAAGTTTCACTTATTTTTGTGTTAGTCATTTCCAACAAACTTTCAAGGATGTTAACTTTACTTTCAGCTTGGTCCTTTTCAGACACAAGTCTTTCAAGATTTTCCTCAGTCTCGCTGTGTTGTCTTTTCAGTGCCTTATGTTGGTTTTCCAATTCCTGTGACTTAAGTGTTACAGACTGTAATTGAGCTGACAAACTAGTTTCAGTGTCATTGCTTGTTTGAGGGGAGGGGAAATCAGTTTTTTGCATTGGGGGGTAGAATGGTGTTTCAAGAAATTTTTCCTTCAATTGGCCTCTGAACTGTTTGGCTTTTTCATATGCTCGTTTTACTTTGACATATAATTGCAGAGCTTCACACGTATCAAATTCTGGGAAGGTGCCTGCCAGGTTCTTTTGAAGCTCTACGTGAGATGCCTGTGAAGTCTGTTTGTAAATGGCTAAAACCTGCCCAGTTGTCGGCTCTCTCTTTTCTGTTGATTGAAAAATAGCATGACTATTTATAATGTTTATGAATAAAGAACACACGCAATACCGACCAGCAGTTTGCCATGTGATAAAACTTACACATATTCGCTGACCAGCAGCATCAACAGGTAACTGTAACATCAACAAGGAACAGGCCTGAAAAATAAAATGAAGAAACAACAAAGCATCATGCAACAAGAGACAATGTTCTACATTTGAAAATGTTAACAGTAAATAAGAATACGTCTATTTGTTGGATAAACTTTAATGGTCTCTATAAAAAATTATCAAGATCTAAAAAGATAGGAAAAAGCAATAGTAGTATAAAACCCTCTATCTCCCCCAAGTCTTTGGGTAATTATGAGAATTAAAAAACAAAAGACTGATCTAATGAAACAAATGTCTTGTACTGTCTTAAGTAATAGATCAATTAAAGTGAATGAACAAAAACACTAGTCAAATAGTCCTTAAAGTATTTCTTCACACTAAAAGTAACATTGTGGAAGAAAAAGTCATGGTGAAGGATCAAATTTCATGTCATAGTCTTTTTGCCATGAAGGAATACGTCTCAATCGGGTTGAACGTCTAGGGGTAGGGAGTACTTCAGGGGCAGCAACATGTTTTTCGACAGCTGGTGGTGGTGTAGGATTCTCACTGGCAGTTGGTGACTGGTAGTTCGACTGATTTGGGGATCCATAAGTCAACTGACGTCTGGTTGCTGGAATTGTTGCAGATTTTGGTGTATCACGTGTAGCGACAGGTGTCTGTGCAAGTTCATCTAGATCTGGTGATCTCGGAATAGCTGGTGTAACATGATCAGGTGGGTTATTAGGGCCCAAAGGTAGAGATGTGTCCTTTAGTTGGGTTGTTGGAGATCTGTTGAGTCCGATGTCCTAATCAATGGTCAGCCTGGACAGTGGTGCATGGACTGGGATGTATTGACGTAGAAATTTACGGTTACGCAGTGTGGCAGGTCTGGAGCCGTCAACTCTAACAACATATTGATCATATTGGCGTACCTCTATGACAACGCCGGTTTTATCCCATTTCTGGCGGTAGTTGCCAATTTGGTTTTGAAGCCGAACATGGTCACCGACTGCAAGTGGTGGGAGACGTTTTGTGTGCTCCGTTAGCTTCTCTGCACTTTGCATGTGTCTATTCTGGAGAGCTTCCTCTCTTGCCATTGCCGTGGAACGCCATGTCTCGTGCGGTTTGTACTAGCCAGGTGGGATAGGTATGAAGAACCTTATGTGTCTGCCGAATATACAGATAGCTGGGGAGAGTTTTGTATCCCTATCAGGTGTGTTGCGATATTGCAGCATTGCACGTTGGAATTTGTCAGTGCCAATGTCCCCTGATACACTGGTATTGTCCATTAGAAGGCGTTTGACAGTCTTCACACCAATTTCGGCGCTACAATTGCTATGGGGAATTGCGACAGATGACAAACGATGATGAACACCCCAATCTTTCAGGAATTGTCTCGTAATGGTAGCAATGAATTGGGGACCACCATCCGAAGCAAGCTCATCTGGAATCCCATATGTAACAAAGATCCGTCTGAGGCAAGTGATGAGCCCGGTAACACCTTGATGTGATCTCTCGAAAATGGGCCAGTTAGAGTACCGATCGACAACTACTAGATAATTATGTCCCTTGGTATGTAAAGAAGTCAGCGCAAAGGCACTGTAATGGATATTCTGGGACAGTCGATGGGATTGGCGGAGCACTCGGGTTTGACGGGGCATTTCGATTGCAGTGACTGCAACCAGAGCGAAGAGCGGTAATGTCAGGTGTTATGCCAGGCCAAATGCTGATGATTCTGCTCTAGCTATCATTGATGTTACTCCTTGCTGTGCAGCATGAAGTGCGTCAAGGACTTCATTTCTGAGTAATGGAGGGATCACAATACGGTCCTTAAGACTCCTTATACAGGATAACACCATCTGTAACAGAGAGGTCATCTCTAAACTGAAAGAAATCCCTCAGTGCATCAGGCATTTGTGTGCGTGATTCAGGCATACCGTTCTCTATCAGGTCATCTCGAACAATCATATCGTCTTCGCTCGCTGTCATGATACGAACCCTCTCCCAAGTAACTGACTGTATACTGAGTGCGCCCAAGGTAGATATGGCTGTTGATACATTTTCCTCTTCACCAGTATATGCATGAGTCTTGTTCGTTCTGAGGACAGACAAACGAGATGGTCTAGATGATGTGCGCGACAAATCGGCATTGACAGTGGCTACGTCATCAGGTAGGATCAGTTGAACAGGTTCGTTGACAGGATGGCGTGATAGACGATCCGTTGCACGATACTTCATTCCCAGGTTGTGGGATAGCAATAGTAGTATAAAATCCTCTAAACAGTCATTGAAACTTGCAGTTTAATCCATGCAATCATAAGTTCTTAATCTCATATTATGTGGATATCATAAGGATAATAATATATTTAAAATATATGAGCAAGCCCGATTTTAAATTTACCAGTGCTGGGATTGCTTGCTTGTGCTAATTTTGATAATGCTATTAATAAAATTAATAAATTTGTGTATGAATATACATTTATAAAATAATAATAGCTTGTATTTAAAATCGAAACACTACGAAACAGACAGAAAGAAAGTTATACCTAATTCTGCCATTTTGTATCTTATCGAAACCTGGCTCGAGACATGTACGTTGTAAGTAAAGGCTTAATATCTGCACCCCTGTCAGGTTTTGACCGCTGAAAAATATTATTTGCAACTGTACTGGTGTTAGCTTTTATTTCTTATTTAAGTTAACAAAGAGTTATCTACCAATAAACAAATGATAAATGAATATAATGACGCCAACACCAAAATAATCACATTATTTGAAATCAGCATTCATAAATATATGTACATATAAGCACAGACATGGTATATTTAAAATGCAAAAATACTAGAAACTTCACATTTCAAATGTTTTTTTTCACATTAACATTATAATCATAACTGTGTAAATATTTAAAAATGACTCATCTGTTTGTGTGTGTGTGTATGACTTCCAGTTCAACTTCAAGGCAGATGCTATCTGGAAACTACCAATGCATCAACTGGTAGTGGCGACATTTTCGGACACGCGGTTCGGATGGGCCGGAGGGGGTCTGTTTACGATAAAAGTCCCATTAATGTGTGAGAGGAGATAGTACAACAAGTACACATTCTAAGACATAAAAGGGCTGTTCAAAATAAAAACCATGATAGAATGTTATAATGCATGTCATTCTTTTAAAATAATTACATTTTGTTCTGAAAACGGGCGTGAAATCGTCAGTTTATGGTATGTATTTTCTTCTATCAAAAACTGTTACCAAGGACAGCTTTCCCATAATGCAATTTTGATATTCATACAAATCCAAGTCGTAAAGGCGCTTTGGAAATCGCTAAAATCCGGACCCATCCGTACCCAACTGTTGTCAAAATGCGGGCCGCGCTTGTCAAATAACGTTAACTCGCCGAACATGGTTGAAATCGAGTGGTATTTTAACTACTGAAATGGCGTTCAGCAGTTGTTATTTTGATTTATATCGATAGAAAATGGTTGAATCTTCATTAAAAGTATTTATTTAACGCAATTTTCGTTGGAAAACATAGCTAACCATGCATTTGAAAGTCACTGAATTTTACGGAAAAATGGCGGTTGCCGATAAAAGTCACGTGACCTGAACCCTTTAATCATGGTCGACTGGATAATGTCCAATTAGAGATACCCGAGATGTCAGCTGTGCCTATCGAGGGAACAATAGGTAAGACCATTAGGATTAAGCAAATTGATGCATTAATTGTGTGTACAACATGTTGTAAGAATGAGCTTAGCGTAGGGGTTATTAAGAAGTAATTTTTAACCACTTAATAATAAATTAAATAATGGTTACATTAGACAGCTAGTTAAATTATGAATTTTTAGCTGGTTTATAAAGATCCGCAAAAGTAGTGATATAAAAAGCCAGGGCTATAAATGGCAAACACATTTATGTACAGATTTGTAACGCATTAAAAAGATGCAGGCTTTTTTAATCAATTAACTAGTGTAGAAAAAAATAAAATAAAAAAAATAAAAAAATGCTTATGTAAAACGCATGGGAAAATATAGGGGTACAGTCATGATAAATACATAATACAATATAAGAAAAACAATATAAGCAAAAACAGTACAAATTTAAATCAATACAATCATATGTTATCGGATGAAATAATAATATAACACATTTATTTGCATTTCACACACTGATAAACACATTAAGTATTTTCAAGTAAGTAAAGGGAGGATAGGTTATACATTTGTATCTATGTTGGTAGAGCAATGTAATGATGAACATAAATCGTTACTCTTAAATCAAATATAGAATCTGACTATTTTCCCAAATTTGACACATGTTGTGTCAGATCACCTATACAAAAAATGAAATATATAGGTGATCTTTGGGAATAGAGTACAAAGGTGAAAAGAAAAATGATTTCTTAGACATAGCAGTTATATATTTATTAACGTTTAAGGGAAACTGCGCTTATACATTTAAGAGCGCAAAAAATTAATGAACTTTTGTCGGTTGTCAATATGATCATTTTGTTACCCTGTAACGACCATCTAACCGAAACGAAAAAAGGATTATAGATGGTCTATGGAGAATTAACCTGGTAGAAAGTGTGTAAATGCACCACTATTTATTTATATCAAATACTAAGACACTACAATACAGTAAGTAAATTACGTCATGTAGAATATAATTCTGTGTAATGTATTTACATGTAAAAATGATAATACAACAACATTAATTATGGCTAGTTGATATATTCTAGGGCTTCATGAGCAATAAACAATGTATAAGTGTATTTAGACAAAAATTAGACATTATTGATAATAAATGGGTGGCTACAGTGCACAGGTTTGAAACAGAATTTCATTTCTAAGTGCATAATAAGGCATAAGGTAAAAAACTAAACATACGCTTTCGATCAATTAATGCACTATGGTAGAAAATATGGTATGATTTTGGAAGTCTGGTGTTGTATTATTAGAACATTACAATAACCACGTGATCAACCACGTGTTAAGGATTCCCGCTTTGTCCCGCTCCGGTGATAAGCCCTGCGCATTAGCTATCTAGTAGCGCAACTGTATAGACGCTCATATGCTACTGTAAATATGTAACAATAAAATCGTAGAATAGAAGCTCGTGTATCTCGTGATATTGCCTTCACTTTAGTGTTGACACTCACATAATAAATACACAATATACAACATCTGGTGGCATTTGCATTTATAAACAAGTATGTTGTAGTATTTGATCTTTGTTAGCGTTTAAATTTACTGAATATGGAGCGAATAAATTTACTTGTACTTTTAAGTACAGGTAAGGATTCAGTTGATAAGAATGAGCTTAGAAATGCATTGCAGAGGTCATTACCTAGGAATTGTTCTCTTTCAGTATTAAAGGAATCACAATTAAGCAGATAGTGGTGTTCCGTGCCAACTTGACCTGAGTTACATAGCCTACATAGGTTAGCAGTCCTGAATTGGAAAAGGTAAATATATTCATTTTTGGTAAATTTAATGAACTAGTTTTCAAGGGATGGTGATTGTTTGAAGCTGGTATATATTTGTCCATTGTGTGTTTACTGTAATTGGTAGTGCCATTGGGTTTGGAACTAAAGAAGTAACTTTGATTTTACTAAGCGGTGAATATTATTTTGGTTTATTTGAAACTGGTTATCCCATAGATTACTTAAGTTAACTGATGTGAGTATTTCATTAATTTTGTAAAGGTTGGATTTGGAAGGTTCATCATATACTTATAAATCTGTTATGACCGTTTTTGTTCTTTGCCTTGTAGGGTTATCACCAGAAGGAAATCATACGGCTTTGGATATTAATTGCAATATGGTGCCTGCCAAGTTTACCATACAAAAAAGCTATAGGAGTAGATATTCGGGCTTTAGTTATTTTCCCGAGGAAGTTGTTGTGGACTCTCTCCAAGATATCAATATTTTCAAAACCAAATATTTTTGAACCATATGTTAAAATTGGTAGCACAGTGTGATCGAAGAGTTTAAGAATTAAATCAATAGGAGGTTCGGCATTGTTTGCTCTGGTATAAAATAGGTGCATTGCTTTTGTTGCTTATTCAGCTAGGTGTTTTCTTGCATTAAGGAAAGAGCCATTGGTGGAGAGTGTTATGCCTAAATAGTGATAGCGGTCGGTTATGTTTACAGGCTGTTTGCCAAGTGTAAAGTGAAAGTTTTGAAGTTGTCTAGCACCAAAAATTATTATTTTAGTTTTGCTGAGATTTATTTTTAGATGCCAGTTTTCACAGAAATAATAAAATATGTTTAAAGAATTTTGGAAGTCAGTTTCTGAGTCAGAGAGAATAACAGTGTCTTCAGCATAAAGTAATATGAGTAGTTTCAGCCACAAAGTTTGGTCTATAAGATTAGTTAGTTCAATACCAACTGAGCCTTGAAGGTGTATATGTGTTTGCAGATCATTAAGGAAAAGGGAGAATAGAAGAGGGGAAAGGTTTTCACCTTGTCTTACGCCAATTTCTGATATGAATAGTTCTGATATGTTGCCATTAAGTGATATACTAGATTTGATGTTGCTATACATGTTTTGAACTAAAGCCAGGAATTTACCAGTTATATTTTGTTTGATAAGTTTCTGCCAGAGGCCAATACGCCAGACTTTATCAAAGGCTTGGGATAAGTCTATAAATGCGCAGTATATTTTTTTTTTCTTTTTTTTTCATTATTTCAATTAGTGAGTATAAAGTAAATATGTGATCAGAGCAGGAATAGCCTTGCCTAAAGCCAGCTTGATTTTCATCCAAGATATTGTTTTCGTTTAAGAACTTTGTAAGTCTGTTGTTAAGTATTGAAGTAAGAAGTTTTCCAAGGCAGCTTAGGATAGTGATGGGTCTGTAGTTACTAGGATCTTAAGGGTCACCTTTGTTTTTGAATATGGGTATAATGATTCCATTGAGCCAGTTTATTGGGATGAATCTAGTATATGGTTAAATAGTTTGCAATAAACAGGCATAAGTAGATGTTTAGTGGACTTGGTGTATTCATTTAGAATGTTGTCAAATGGGCTAGGAGTTTTTGAGTTTTTAAGATTTGTAATACATTTTTCTATTTCTTCTTTGGTAATTGTGGAATTAAGTGTGATGCTTGTGTTGTAATGTAATTGGTAGTTTGTGTCACTGAAACGGTTGGCATTGATAGTGTTTGTATTTAGTTCTTTGAAGTGCACCTGGAATTCATCTAGAGTTGGTGTAGTTGTGGTTTTTGATTTTGGTTTTAGTTTATTTAGGAAAGACCAGTACTGTTTGGGGGTTTTGTCAGAAATTTGCACGAAGTTTGTTTGACATGTTGTGTTTGTGGGCATTAATATGGTGGTTCATTGTTTGTTTGTATTTTTTGCTGGCGTCTATCATTCTTTTTTTGTAAATTGGTTTTATTGTTGTTATAAGATTTTTTGGCAGTGTGATACTTTTTGCGTGCATTATGACATTGAAAGCCAAACCATGGTTTATTGTTAGCCGAGTAATTATTTGGATTTTTTTTCAGGGAAGGTGCTGGTGACGGCTTGAGGGAAGACTGATTGCATCTTTCCAGTGATATGCTCTATCGTCTGCTGTGAACGGGGGTAAGTATTCATCAGATTAAGTATTTGGTCAATGGCATTAGGGTTAATATTGCCAACAAATTGGTTGGCAAGATCAGGTTTCCATGTAGGTTTTTTATTGATGTAAGTTTGACTTTTTTGGTTTATATTTGGGTAATTGCTATTTGGGTATATTTATCGACCAAGAGAGGGCATTATGGCCATCAGAGAATATTGGATCAGTTTCGCTTATTTGAAATTCTGAAACAAAGTAGAAATAATCAGAAGAGGCAATAACATAGTCTATTGTGGATTTATTTCTGAAGGTTAGCATATCATGATTATTTCCAGAGGTTAGTCTTCCGTTTAAAATGAAAATGTTGTTGTTCTTACACAATTCTATAAGACGGAGGCCGTGTGGATTTGTTCGATGGTCTTTAGAGGTGCGGGCAAGTGGGATGGATAATTGTACTAGGGTTTTATATTTGTCAAGTTGACTCTGTATGTCATCATCAATGTTCGAAAAAGTCATTTAAATGTTGGTCAGTGCTTATGTTATCTCTCAAGCTTCCAACTCTGCTATTAAAATCACCTGCAAGAATTACATATTTATGGTCATTACATATTTGAGAGATTTCATTTAAAATATCATCAATTCATCTTCGTTAAAAAATTTGGAATTATCGGGTGGGACGTATACAGCACCAATGACAATATTTTCGTCAAGCTTCGTTAACGATTTATCAATAGAGATCCATAGGACATATTCACAAATGGACTTTAAAATGTTAATTGAGGGTACAAGCTTGTCTTTAACAAATATACCAATGCCACCAGACTTGCGTTTATATTCTTGTTCTCTATGAATTGCAAAATAGACATAGTTATTTATCTTTATTATATCATGCGTGTCAGTGTGTGATTCAAAGATACAAAATATATCGTAACAACTAATGAAATCAGTAAATTCCTGGTAATCTAGTCTTTTTTTGATTCCGCTAACATTTACAGTTCCTAATTTGATGGTGTTTGCTTTCAGATTGAAGGATGGTTCTTCGCCCCCACTGGCTTAATGGGTATGGTTGCTGTCAGCCGAGGTTCTTCCAGGGTTGAGGAGCTGAGGAATGCTCCTGGGGATTACAATGTCCTCGGTACGCGAAGTATCCCAGGGACGTTGGATGCTGGGCATAGCAGGCTGTGTGTTCAGTGGAGTTCTTGGAGATACTGGGGGATGTTTATGAGGATGTGCTTTTGAAGGATGAGGAAAAGCAGACTGCGAGCGTCTTGATGCATGTCCTGAGTTTGGAGTTCGAGTATTGGGATTTATGACCATAGTTGTGTTCCTCGGTTTGGCAGAGGTTATGGTAGACCCTGGCGACAGCAGTTTTAGTAGACTCTGGCGGGCTTTTGTTCGAGGGAGTTATGACCGCAGTTATGTTCCTCGGATTGGCAGAGGTTGTGAGAGACTCAGGCGTGATATTATTCCAAGCCCTTTGATGATGAGGGACACTGTGTGCCTGCTTCATCCGGAACACTTCGGGGGACGCGCTTACTCTATTACCATGGAGAGTTGAGTACCAGTCAGGAAATATGTCCTCAACTACCCTTCCATTCGAAACTATTTTAGCAGGAAAGACAAGTGAGACTTTGCTGCGTGGATTACTTTAAAGGAGTTTTTTGTATTTTGGCCAGAGCGTTTTCCGAGCTTGTGTGATTTCTTTAGGATAGTCTCTGTTTATGCTAAAGATTGACGCTCTTAACCGATTTGCATGAGAGAGAATATTTACTGTATCTTGAAAGTCCAGAAAGTTCACGATGATACCCCTGTTGGTGCCCCTTGAGAATCTTCTAAGGCGGTGCGCTCGCTGGATTCGTGGATGATGTGTTATATGGAGCTGTTCAACGAGAAATTGAGCTATGACTTAAAAACAGTTTTCATTTCTTTGCTCAACTATTCCACCAAATATGAGATTTTTTCTTCGACTCCTTGCCTCAATGTCAATGGATTTGTATTCAAGGAGTTTTAAACGTTGATTTTGTTCTGACAGCGAAACTTCTACTGATGTAAATTTTGTATGCATCTTTAAACATGTATCAACCTTGTGATCAAAATGCTTCATTTGTTTAAATATTTCTGTCACTTTTCCATCAAGTGATAATTGCTCAAAGTCATTTTGGTTTATTGTGACTGCACTATTGCTACATTCCTCACCTGTGTTTATTCTTGGCCGTTTCCTATTTGTATTGTCATTGTTTACATTGTGTACCGCGGGTGGGATGACGTTTGTAAAGCAGTACAAAGTCAGAGCCATGTTTCTTAAGCATAATATTTAATAATTTGCAGATTACGTTGGTCAGATGAGGACGTCTCTTCTGAGCTTCATGTAAACATAGCCTATTTTTATCAAAAAGATAAGGAAGTGGAGGTCATAATCACATTTAAAAAGCTGCTCAGTTATTCATGTTATTACATCCTTCAAACGAAGTTTGACGACGGTTATATATATATACAGAAGACACGCTGTCGGTTGGTGTGTCCGTCGATTAATCGATATATCCGCATATTTCAAGTTTGTGAAGAAAACTACTTCTACATTTTCAAGCGAATGAATTTAAACTTAAAATTCTTTAATTTCCAATAAGCGTAGATATGCAAGACACCCAATTCATGCCTCGTGATCCAAACGTTTTGAAGAATGTACATAATGTACTCCTGAAGTTTAGCGTTTAATTTGAATTCATAGAGCTAGTAATGTTTTAAATCGCTCTCACACAATTGCGAACATCTGCGACTGCTTCGTAGCTTTGATTTTGTTAAGTTTTGTATGTATTGTTCTGTTTTGTACCAACAATTGATCACTGTCCATAAATAAAATACCAGTGAGTGGCAGAAATAGTCTCTTACCTGAAAACGAATACAGAGTTTCAAAGTCCTATTACATCCACAATAAAACAAAATCAATCCTGCAACGATCTTCGCTAAATTTCTAAATTTCTATCCTTATTAAACATAAGTAACAAGGAACTTTATCATTAATCTATTCGTGGAAGTTCAGCGAGCCATAGGATAGGTAAATCAAATTGTCGCTTGAAACGTGATCAACTTTATTATACAAGTAAAATAATCTGCCATAAATCTGTTTTGTAAAGCAGTAAAGGTATATATGCTAATATCATGTTCTACAAATGCACTTATTGGTGTAGTAAACTAATATACAAATGAAATACGTTATAGCGACATGATGCATATGATTAGGCCAAAACCATACACTAGTTTGTTTCCACAAAACCATACACTAGTTTGTTTCCACTTAAATCGCAAAAACGGTAAGGTAGGTAGATCGGCCAGAAACAAAATTCATCAACCTTGATAACGATACACGGGTTATTTCCCTATTGAATAAGGATGTTTAATTGCGGGAATCGTGCAAACATCTATTTGACATTTTTTTCTGTATTCTTTTTTAGTTTAACATAAAGTAAAGTCAGCGAGTACGACCGGATGTAGACAGTAATGAACGATATCTCAACATAGAATCCCGCAAATAGTTTATAAGTGGAACACAATATGAGGGAAGGCGGAGTTTGTGAAAACAAATGTGTAGGTCTTACGTCAATAATAGTTTTGTCTAGTAATTCACTTCGTACGGCAGAATATACTTTACTTATATAATAAATATTTAAACAAAACATATATCAGTGGTTTTCATAAATGAAAAACTTCTATACAACACATCGAACAAACACTGCAATTTAAAATTCAATCTAAATTGCTAAACGGTATAGTGTTTGCCATTAAATATACATTTTAGGTAGATATTTTGATGGATTAACGTTATACAGATCTGCTGTCCCACATTTACAAATTCGATACACCGTTCAAGTAGGTTATGCGTTATAAACATAATTACAAAGATCATAACTGGGCTTTATTTTGATTACCTACGATAAAGGTATACAGCGATAATTATCTATTATTTGTTTGTTACATAAATACAATCTTTATTCAAAAATAAAAAAAATAAAAAGATAAAATATTGGTTAATTAAATAACGCTCGAAAATCACACACATTCATTAATCTACATCCATGCCGTTATAAATAAATTAACCGTTGATGGTATAAAACCCACACCCGAGTGCCGTAACAAACCTACCTAAATTCACTTATTTCAAAATTCCTAATCAGAAAACATGGCAAATGTGCAACTGCACGTTGATTTTGTTACTAATAAACATGGAGAGATGAGCTTTGTGCTTGACGGTTTCAGATTTGTAGTAAGTATGTCATTGCATTCTTATCGATTTTATAACATGCGAAGTATTGTTAGTATGCTGTTCGAATGACAGTATACAGAACGATCAATCGGTACTCAGAGAAAACTTAAAAAGAACGATTGATGAATGGAATCGAAATATTAAGATTAAATATATATTTTCAAGTATTAATATGTTACTGTACTAGAATCGAGATATTTAGATTAAATAGAGGTTTTCAATCATAATTATTTTAATATATGTGGTTTGAATCACATGATAAAAGCAGACGAGGTGATCGCCTATATTGGACGTGTGCTGTGTGCGACTGTCCCTCGCGGGCAACTGCGAAAGAAGGAATGTTCGCCAGAAACAACGGACACCATACGCATTAGAGAAATCAACTTGAAGTTGCCTAGTCGTGAGTTTACAGACATACGAAGTGTGTAAGCATTTCTTGTTTTGGGTGAATGTAAATATGAAAATGAGAAATCCCTGCTTACGCACTTAATCATTGTCGCATAGATTTCAAATTTTGTCAATGGAAAAAATCCTGAGATTGTCCGAGTTTTTAACACATTCATATTACACTTTCTATGGGTATTAAATATATTGGTTGTTAAATACAATATGTTAATGAAGTGCTTTCATATTTTCTTCAGTGGGAGAGAATAACACAATATTAATCGAGAAGCAGTTTTGTGTTTATGTTATGTTAATTTAATCAAATAAATGCACATACTAAATACACGAAACAATTAGAGAAAAACTCCTTCATTAACCCCTTTTCGATTGAGGCCGACTATACTTTGTAGTGTAGAACGTGGACAACAATTTGAACCTAACTGAAGTTGGATTTTAGCCCCAGGCATGTGACTTTCCTGGATTTTCCGATATCGATTGTTATCCTAAAATTCAAAATGTAGGACAATCGGGAGTAAACCACAGCTGTTGTACAGCAGGGCTGTGTGTGAATATACGCTGGACTTTCAGTCAAGAACGCTCAAGTGGAAAATCCGATATTTGCGCGCCAATGTAATAAATGATTACCAAAGGCGTAGTATTAAGCACCAATATTTTAGTTGACACGTTCAGATTTAACGAAATGCAACTGTTCTGGCGAAATGCAATAAAGTAATTTGATTATAGATGACAATTGTAGGTGTTTAGAAGATATTGAGGTATTCCAGCACCCTCATGCACACATTAGTGAGAAATAACTGCAGTGGTAGAATTCTCTAACTTCCACCCACTTTTAAGTACGTCAAGCGGTTAAAAGTGTGCAAGTAACTCGTTGTTATCTCGTTTGTATAAAATTCGTGAAGCAAAATCTGTTTTAAATTTAACGATAAGATATATTCTGATCATACCAGTACATATGTCATCAAAATTAATAGTCTCTCTATAAAATAATCTGAAAATGAACCCCTGTACTTTGAATCAATACGTGTATTACCCAAACTCCTCCAAGACATTGTTTGAAGAATGCCTGGCCCTTTGACGGTGTATTCCACTTAGTCTATTGATTATTGCTGGTAAGGATCGCTGTATCTTGACCACAACGGATTGCCGGTAAAAATTGATAGAAATCACGAAACCTGGGTGGTAGTAAAATAATCTTTTAGAAATCAAATTTTGGCACTGTATTAGTTTGAAAAACTTTAAGGTATAGAAATATGTTTATAGCAAAACACAACCCAGTCTAAAAGTGTCTATTTCAAGATGAAGGGCTAAAGCACTGCAGTTGTTCTCTACTGTGTACACAGTGGGTATTGTAGTACCGCACTTTGCTGAAAACCCAAAGTCGTCAAAACCAAAGCGCGAGAACTGTATATTGAAGTAGAGTAGGCAAACACAGTATAGTAAAACGAAATCCACTTTGGTTGTGCTTAGTTCACCATCATTTCGTTAGTCCGATAATCATAGTCAAAGTCGTCGCCATCATCGTCGTCGTCATTCAATGTTATAAACTAGAATTTTGTCACAGACGTGACGTATACCCCCACATGCTGCATTGACACAGAATATTTTGCATGCTGTCATCACAAACCAAGAGAAGCTAATTTTATTGATTTTTAACAATTATTATGCCATTATCATTTATGGCCATTTTGATCTTTGAACTCTTGAATTCTTTCGCATGAAACCGTTGAGAAGCCGTCCAATGACTGTGAAAAAAATTAATGTACAGAGTCATTTTAAAATCTCACAATGAATGACATAGTTATGGCCCGGAAAAGCTCATTTATGGCCATTTTTGACTTTTGAACTCCAAGTGTGACCTTGGAGATATTGACGTAATTCTTTCGCATGACACACCGTCCAATGATTGTGAACAAATGAACCGAATGATTTTAAAATCTCACAATGAATGACATAGTTATAACCTGGACAATATCATTTTTGGCCATTTTTGACCTTTGAACTCAAAGTGTGACCTTGACCTTGGAGATATTGACATAATTCTTTCTCATGACACACCTTCCAATGAGGTTAACACATGTGCCAAATGGTTTTCAATCTCACAATGAACCACATATTTATGGCCCTGACAAGCTCATTTATGGCCATTTTTTACCTTTGAACTCAAAAGTGTGACCTTGGAGATATTGATGTAATTCTTTCGCATGAAACACCGTCCAATGATGGTGAAAAAATGTGCCAAATGATTATAAAGTCTCACAATAAATGACAAAGTTATGGCCCGGACAAGCATTTGACCTTTGAACTCCAAGTGTGACCTTGACCTTGGAGATATCGACATACTTGACTCGAATGACACACCGTCCTATGATGGTGAACAAATGTACAAAGTTATTTTAAAATCTAACGATAAATGAAATAGTTATGATCCGGACTTTTTTCGGTTTAAAACGCACTTAGTGACCCCGTGACCTAGTTTTTGATCCGGCATGACCCATATTCAAACTTAAACTAAACATCATCTAGATACAACTTCTGACCAAGTTTGGTGAAGATCAGATGAAATTTTCGGGACAGACAGACCGACAAAGTGACTCCTATATAGCCCCAATTACCAATTGTAATGGGGGTATAGTAACAATAATCAGTCATCATCATCATCATGATGGTCATCATCAATATTAAGTGGCAAATGCCTTTAATAATAATCATGTCCCAAACATCACAGCACCCTTATCCTGTACAACAGTCTATAGTATGAAAACCATCCACTAATAGTTACAGGTGACTTTTCAAGTAAAAAAAACAATTTCATAAGGTACAATTAAAAGGAAACCATCCTCAAACTCATATGACAACAATTTAATATCAAATTTTACTTAATACAACAAAATATCTACACTTTCCACAAACATAAGTTACAAGTGGACATACAACAATTACTGCAGAAATACCATAAACTAACTTCTTTCTGAAATTTGCTTAATTTACTATTTACTCTGTTATCAATGTTTACAATTGTGATATAAAAAACAAACACAAATGTTTGATAGCAAAGGTATTCCAAATGTCCATTAAAACACAGAGAATTTCATGTCTGGTTAAATGGGACAACAGTCATGCTTAAACTAACTGAACTTTCACAAAACATCTTGATTTTTAATACGTCTTGTAGCTTTCATAGTTTCGCAAGTCTGTTATTTGCATGATTCCACGAATAAGAAGACTGGCAGTTGCGTGTCAGGAGAGGTAGTCTATGGTTGTCCATCACCACCCTCTATGACCAGTTTGCTTGCCACCTGTGATGGGCGGCGCATGTGCTCCACCTCTGTTGGCGTGGGAATTGCGCCTCCTATGCTCTCCTGCAGAAGCAGCTTTTCCTTTGCAGCCAACGGTCGCTTCGGGTTGTTCATCTTTGCCTTGGCCATATTGTAATCACCAGAATCAAAGTACTTTTGCTGAAAGTATCGAATTGCACACATGAACAAATGATAGAAAACTTAATGACTTGTATGGAAAGCCCTTCTGAAAAATCCCTGATATTAAAATTTTGATTCTAATAAATCTTATTCTATAATAAAGTACATGCCTTTACATAAGGGACATACAATGTAATTTAAGAACCAATTGCTTATGTTTTAAAGGAAAAAATGATACAGTTAAGAAACGCATCCAATATGTTTTTGTCAGTAACAAGTTTGATACTTTTATAATAAGCATTGTCTTGTTATTACATGTATACAATTTATCATTCCTTTATACAAAAAGTAAATCTACCAAAATTGAAGTTATTTGAAGGACACAATTATCTCAAATCAACCAAATTGAATGTAAGCGATTAAAGTCATGCACAACATGTACTCCTTTTAATAATAGAGTAAATCAAACAAAAGATTGAAATGACAACAAATACCCCTTTCTGGAGCCGTTTTTGAAGAAATGCTGATCCTCCACCTGGTTTCTTGACAAGGCCTCCCAGCTGCCCATACTTGGCTTTCAGCTTTGCCTCCTGCTCTTTCTCTATTGAGGCTGAATCCTGGAATACACAAAGTATTACGTGATGCATGGTATATTAAACATATTCACCAGCCTATTTGATAATATTTAGTCTACATATTCACCAGCCTATTTGATAACATTTAGTCTACATATTCACCAGTCTATTTGATAATATTTAGTCTGCTCTTTCTCTATTGAGGCTGAATCCTGAAATAAAAAAAGAATTAAGTGATGCAATGTACACAAAAACATATTCACCAGCCTATTTGATAATATTTAGTCATTTTTGGATGCAAAAATATTGAATAATTAGTATTTAATTTATAACGATAAACAAAATTGGAGAGTATGTGTCATACATATTTTATATATTAAATTATTCAATAGATGTTAAATACACTTTTGAGCAGGAGGGCATTGAAAGCCGTTAAGTTAATGGACACCATGACTTAACCAGGTGATCTAGTTTTTGACCACACTTGATCAAACATAGCCTTCATATTGTCAAAATAAACATTGTGACCAAGTTTAATCAAGACTGAGTAATAAATATGGCCCTAGATCAGTAACAAGCTTTTTAAGATTTAATCTGGTGACCTAGTTTTTATCCCCACGCTTTTTGAAAAAAGGTGGGGATATTGTGGTTATCTCCGCCGTCCGTCCGTCTGTCTGTCCGTCCGTCCTGGCCACTATCTCCTCCTACACTTAAAGCACTAGAACCTTGAAACTTACACACATGGTAGCTATGAGCATATGTGCGACCCTGCACTATTTGGAATTTTGATCTGACCCCTGGGTCAAAAGTTATAGCGGTTGGGGTGGGGCCGCGTCAGAAATTATCACTCAATTTTTTAGGTTATTTTACATTTATTTTTTATTTCTACACCGATTCACTTCAAATTGATACTGGACCTCTCTTATGACAATACGGTCAATCTCAACCATGCATGGCCCCATTCCCAACCCTGGGGCGCCCCGCCCACATAGGCCACACCCACCAAAAATTTCCATTTACTATAATTTTTTCATTTCTACACGGATTCACTTCAAATTGATACTGAACTTTTGTTATGACATTAGGGTCAATCTCAACTATGCATGGCCCCAATCCCAACCCTGGGGCACACCTAGGTCAAACATTCGGCGTGGGGATACGCGTCGGCCTCTGCCGCGCCATTTCTAGTTAGATACATGTGACCCACTTCATACTTGGTTTAGATATTGTCAGGATAAAACATGTAGATGTTTTCTAGATATTGTCAGGATAAAACATGTAGATGTTTTCTAGATATTGTCAGGATAAAACATGTAGATGTTTTCTAGATATTGTCAGGATGTGTAAACATGTAGATGTTTTCTAGATAAACATTCTGACAAAGTTTCATCAAGCTTGAAGTCATAAATATTGCCACTAGCCTAGTTTCTAGACGCAAATGAACCAGATTTGCCATTTGCCTAAATATTGTCAAGATAATATTTCTAACCAGGTTGCATCAAGACTCAGTTATAAATTTGGCATCTAGAATCGGAATTTTTTTTCTAAGATTTTTTAAGTTTTTGGATACATGTGACCAAGATTTGAACTCAGTCTAGATTGAATAAGAGCTAAAACTTGACAACACACCTCTAACTAGAGCTTTATCACAGACGTGACGTATATCCCCACGTGCTGCATTGACACAGACTATTTTACATGCTGTCTTCACAAAACAAGAGAATCTAATTTATGGCGATTTTTAAGAATTATTATGCCATTATCATTTATGGCCATTTGACCTTTGAACTCTTGAATTCGTTCTCATGATATGCCGTCCAATGACTGTGAACAAAATTAATGTACAGAGTCATTTTAAAATCTCACAATGAATGACATAGTAATGGCCCTGACAAGCTCATAAATTATGGCCATTGTTAACCTTTGGACTCAAAGTGTGACCTTGACCTTGGAGATATTAATGTAATTCTTTCGCGCTTCAACCGTCCAATAAATGTGAACAAATGTGCCAAATGATTTTAAAATCTCACAAAGAATGACATAGTTATGGCCGTTTTTGACCTTTGTACTCAAAGTGTGACCTTGACCTTGAAGATATCGACGTAATTCTTTCGCACGACACACCGTCCAATGATGGTGTACAAATGTGCCAAATGATTTTAAAATCTCACAATGAACGACATTGTTATGGCCCGGACAAGCTCATTTATGGCCATTTTTGACCTTTGAACTTAAACTATGACCTTTACCTTGGAGATATCAAGGTAATTATTTAGCGCGACACACCGTCCAATGATGGTGAACAAATGTGCCAAATGATTTTAAAATCTCACAATGAACGACATAGTTATGGCCCGGACAAGCTCATTTATGGCCATTTTTGATCGATGAACTCAAAGTGTGACCTTGACCTTGGAGATATCAACGTAATTCTTTCGCGCGACACATTGTCCAATGATGGTGAACAAATTTGCCATATGATTTTTAATTCTCACAATAAAAGACAAAGTTATGGCCCGGACAAGCATTTGACCTTTGAACTCCAAGCGTGATCTTGACCTTGGAGATATGGACGTAGTTTTTTAACACGACACACCGTCCCATGATGGTGAACAAATGTACCAAGTCATTTTAAAATCAAACGATAAATGACATAGTTATGGTCCGGACAAACTTTCGGTTTAAAACACACTAAGTGACCCCATGACCTAGTTTTTGACCCGCCATGACCCATATTCAAACTTGACATAGACATCATCTAGAAACAACTTGTGACCAAGTTTGGTGAAGATCCGATGAAATTTCGGTAAAGACCGACCGACAGACAGACCGACAAAGTGACTCCTATATAGCCCGTATTGACAATGGTAATTGGGTATAATGATTCAAGATCACAGATGTCTAACATAGGGTGATCACAATAACTCACGCCGTGCTCAGATGTGCCAAAAACAGTTAAATTTTATGCTATATAAATTTGTGTACACTTTGTGTTCAGCATCCGCCATCTGTTTGGTGACAGCATTTATTAAAAACGAGCCATCAAGCACTGTAAGTCTTACTTACTCACATCTTTACTTTCCATTTACTTGAATGTAAGCCACAGATGAGGGTTCCGTCATAACTTGTTATATTAAATATTTTGAAAAATCAAATGTGACTTCTAAAGTGCTAACCAGGTTTGATTAGAGCCGTATTATAAGGAAAGTTGATCATGTTTTCAATTGATTAGAACCATTTTTTAACTTGGCTTATATATTATAAAAACAAATGTTCATATCAAGTTTAATTAGCTTATAAAGAAAGACAAAATTGTGACTTCTGGAGTATTAATCAGATTTAAATTCAGATTTAAATTCAGCCATAATGATGTAAGACCAATTGCCACAGCCACTGGTGGCTATGTTTTTTTAACTGCCAGGACATATTTTCAAACCAAAACACAACCAAGGTGTCATAAGTACATATTTTCCGAGCAAGTTTAATGATAATTGGACAAGAACTAGAGAATCATGGGCCCTGAAGGAATAAAACTACTAGATATGTGACTTCAGGACTGTTAACAAGATTTCACTATCAAACCCATATAATGAAAACTGACCCTTGCCAACTCTCAGCTTTTCAAATAATCAGAAGCAGAACTAACTAAACAACTAAAGTGACATTAAAAAAAATAAATATTTATAGTTCATTTAATTTTTGGTGTGGCAAATCCGACAAACATTTTTCATCAATTTCCTGTGGCCTTCATACCGGTATGCTGTTTAAAGTTGCAACTTAAGTAGTAAAGTTTCTCTTCCGATCTTATTTTTTATCCCTTTGCAAAAAAATTAATCCTGTTTCAATTCACAGCTTATGTAATCAAGACATTTGATATATTTATTCAGTCAACCATGATATTAAGTACAAACAAATAGTGAGTTATACAGTTCATGCGAATATGCTTAAATTGTTATTTTAAATGAGATTTTTTTTTCCAAAATAAGGATTTCATGATGTAAAATTCCTTTCCCTAAGGGACCTAATACCTTTCTCAAATTCCCAAATCAAGATGACCATGATGATATTTATTTAACTCACATGACGCATGAAGAAGTTGAATAGGATGGATTTTGAGTAGAATTGGCTGTTAAATGTTGTCCATAATTTTGACATTTAAAAAACAAGAGTTTGTCAGAAACACAATGCCCCCTAATGCACCGCTTTTTTTTAACCTTTGACGTTGAAGGAATGACCTTGACCCACTCAAAATGTGTAGCTCCATGAGATACACATGCATGCCAAATATCAAGTTGCTATATTCAATATTTCAAAAGTTATTGCAAAACTTTACTGTAAGGTTAAAGTTTTGGGACAGTATAACGGAATGACAGACAGACAGGCCAAAAACAATATGCCCCCGATCATTCGATCCGGGAGCATAAAAGTTATGAAAATTTATGTTTTTTTATTTTTTGACCTTTGACCTTGAAGGTTGACCTTGACCTTTCACCACTCAAAATGTGCAGCTCCACGAGAAGTAAGTAAGAGATTGAATGGAGAAATGATTTTTTATTTTTGACCTTTGACCTTGAAGGATGACCTTGACCTTTCACCACTCAAAATGTGCAGCTCCACCAGATACACATGCATGCCAAATATGAAGTTGCTGTGTTCAGTATTAAAAAAGTTATGAAAATTTATGTTTTTTATTTTGACCTTTGACCTTGAAGGTTGACTTTGACCTTTCACCACTCAAAATGTGCAGCTCCATGAGGAGTAAGTAAGAGATTGAATGGAGAAATTAATTTTTTATTTTTGGCATTTGACCTTGAAGGATGACCTTGACCTTTCACCACTTAATATGTGCAGATCCACGAGATACACATGCATGCCAAATATGAAGTTGCTGTGTTCAATATTAAACAAGAGCTGTCACCATAGGATGACTTATGCCCCCTATAAACGCTTGATAGAAGTTATTAGCTTTTTTTGAAACCTAAACGCAGATTTTGAAACCTTAACGCATACCCTAAGTTCAAGGTCACAGGGGTCAAAATTTGTGTGCGTATGGAAAGGCCTTGTCTATATACACATGCATACCAAATATGAAGGTTATATCTCAAGGGACATAGAAGTTATGAGCATTTTTTATAACCTAAACGCAGATTTGGAAACCTAAACGCGGACCCTAACTTCAAGGTCAATGTCACAGGGGTAAAAATTTTTGTGCGTATGGAAAGGCCTTGTCCATATACACATGCATACCAAATATGAAGGTTATATCTCAATGGACATAGAAGTTATGAGCATTTTTCGATACCTAAACGCAGATTTCGAAACATAAACGCGGACCCTAAGTTCAAGGTCAAGGTCATAGGGGGAAAAAAATCTGTGCATATGGAAAGGCCTTGTCCATATATACACATGCATACCAAATATGAAGGTTATATCTCAAGGGACATAGAAGTTATGAGCATTTTTCGAAACCTAAACGCACAGTGTGACGGAAATACGGACTTACAGACGGACAGTCCGATCACTATATGCCCCCTTTTCTTCGAAAGGGGGCATAAAAAGTTATGATAAAACTTTAACGAAGGTTAAAGTTTAAGGAAATAAAAATACGATGATATTTGACCTTTGACCTTGAAGGATGACCTTGACCTTGACTTTACTCCACTCAAAATGAGCAGCTCCATGAGATACACATGTATGGTAAATATCAAGTTGGTATGTTCAATATTGCAAAAGTTATCAAACTTTAACCAAGGTTTAAGTTTTGGACAGAATGACAGAAAGACAGACAGGACAAAAACAATATACCTCCAATCTTTTGATCCGGGGGCATACAAAATCTATTGATACTGGCTATGAGATCAGATATGACACGGATAATGTTATCTTTGAAGTTAAAGATTTTACAAGCAGGTCCCACCATACGTTAAGAGGGCACTAATTAAACACCACCAGAATAGCCAAACTGTGAAAATACATGGTTTGAGTATACTTGGATAATTTGAGGCTGTTTGGTTAGCGCAGTGGTTGGTACAAGCGCTCCTCACCTAGGCAACCTGGTTTCGATCACCGTTTCCAGAAGCATGTGACTTTGGCATGGCTCCCCCTGGCTCTAAAATTTCTGTAGCCACCATTTTAGCCAGATAGGATTTTTAGTAGAAATTTAAGAAACTGTAGCCGATGCTTTAGCTAAGCATTTATTTAAGCAAGACAATAATGGACCATATCAGCAAAGAGCCGCTTTTGCACATTTTAATCCCTTTTGGTAAAATATACCAGTCTACACAATAGGTCAGTAGAACTGCTAAGCTTGTTTTAAACTAGAGCTTTGTCACAGACATGACGTATACTCCTACGTGCCGCATTCACACAGACTATTTTGCATGCTGTCTTCGCAAAACAAGAGAATATAATTTATGGCGATTTTTAAGAATTATTATGCCATTATCATTTTTAGCCATTTTGACCTTTGAACTCTTGAATTCTTTCACATGACACGCCGTCCAATGACTGTGAACAAAATTAATGTACAGGGTCATTTTAAAATCTCACTATGAATGACATAGTTATGGCCCAGACAAGATCATTTATTGCCATTTTTGACCTTTGAACTAAAAGTTTGACCTTGACCTTGGAGATATTGACGTAATTCTTTCGCGCGACACACCGTCCACTGATGGTGAACACATGTGCCAAATGATGTTAAAATATCACAATGAACGACATAGCTATGGCCCGGACAAGCTCATTTATGGCCATTTTTGACCTTTGAACTCAAAGTGTGACCTTTACCTTGGAGATATCGATGTAATTATTTCGCGTGACACACCGTCCAATGATGGTGAACACATGTGCCAAATGATTTTTAAATCTCACAATGAACCACATAGTTATGACCCGGACAAGCTCATTTATGGCCATTTTTGACTTTCGAACTCAAAGTGTGACCTTGACCTTGGAGATATGGACGTAATTCTTTCGCGCGACACACCGTCCAATGATGGTGAACAAATGTGCCAAATGATTTTAAATTCTCACAATGAACAACAGTTATGACCCGGACAAGCTCATTTATGGCCATTTTTTACCTTTGAACTTTAAGTGTGACCTTGACCTTGGAGATATCGACGTAATTTTTTCGCACAACACACTGTCCAATGATGGTGAACAAATATGCCAAATCATTTTAAATCTTACAATGAATGACATAGTTATGGCCCAGACAAGCTCATTTATGATCGTTGAACTCAAAGTGTGACCTTGACCTTGGAGATATCGACGTAATTCTTTCGCGTGACACATAGTCCAATGATGGTGAACACATTTGCCACATGATTTTAAAATCTCACAATAAATGACAAAGTTATGGCCCGGACAAGCATTTGAACTTTGAACTCCAAGTGTGACATTGACCTTTGAGATATTGACATACTTTTTTCTCACGACACACCGTCCCATGATGGTGAACAAATGTACCAAGTCATTTTAAAATCTAACGATAAATGACATAGTTATGGTTTGGACAAACTTTCAGTTAAAAACACACTTATTGACCCCATGACCTAGTTTTTGACCTGGCATGACCCATATTCAAACTTGAACTAGACATCATCTAGATACAACTTCTGACCAAGTTTGGTGAAGATCTGATGAAATTTCGGGACAGACCGACAGACAGACCGACCGACAGACCGACAAAGTGACTCCTATATAGCCCCCATTACCAATGGTAATGGGGGTATAAATTACCAATGGTAATGGGGGTATAAAAAACTAACACTTAATCAAATTTTGTCAAGATTTTCTGTTTCCTCAGTAAAGGTACAGTGTGTTAGATTTTAAATTAATGTTTAGGAAATGTCCATTCAAAATCATTCGCGAAACTTTGAGCCGAAATTAAAAGATAACAAGGGACAAAATTGTCACAAAACCAGGTTTTCAATTTGAAAAAAGGTCTGATAAAGGGAGACAATTCAAAATGTGCATTGTAACCCCCTTGTGTAAGATTCAATCTATTTTTACTCGTGGTGACCTTGATTTCAATTTGAAAAAAAAAGTGTGATAAAGGGAGACCAACTCAAAATGTGCCTTGTTACTGATAAGTTACCCCCATTGTTTCAAAATCAATCTATTTTTAGTCGCGGCGACCTTGACCTTGGAGATTTTGACGTAATTCTTTCGCGCGACACACCGTCCAATGATGGTGAACAAATGTGTCAAATGATTTTAAATCTCACAATGAATGACATAGTTATGGCCCGGACAAGCTCATTTATGGCCATTTTTTACCTTTTGAGCTCAAAGTGAGACCTTGACCTTGGAGATATCGTCGTAATTCTTTTGCGTGACACACCGTCTAATTATGATGAACAAATGTGCCAAATGATTTTAATATCTTACAATGAACAACAAAGTTATGGCCCGGACAAGCTTGTTCCGCCCGACAGCCCACCCGTCTGCGACATTCGCCAATCTAATAACCAGTTTTTTCCTTCGGAAAACCTGGTTAAAAATGTTCTGTGCGTTAGAAACTTTTAACAACAAAATGTTGATACAAAATTTAATACACCAACTCTTTCCATGCAGATGACGTGACATTGTACATGTGGGCATGACTTTTGCAGCTTTTATCGCCAGAAAGGATCAACACAAAATACATTGGCACTGTTTATTTGAAGCTAGAATTCGTTAACGTCGTGTTAACATTTAAATTCGAAGGTGTGTTTCGGATTACACATTTAATTATTCTCATTTGAGAATTTAACAAAACACAGAATACAGACAAAGATCATTAGATTATGTTACCTTTCCAGGGCTTACTCTGCCATTCGCCAAATTAGCCAATGGCTACAAATTGACCTATTTGGCTAAAGAAAATTCTATTTGGCTACAACTTTTTCTTCATTAAAACCTTAAAATGGCCAAAAAAAGAAGAATTTTGCAATAGCAAGGCGAATTTGGCTAAAGAAATTTTTGAGCCAGGGGAAGCCCTGCTTTCTTTAGGACACTTTGGTATGATTCACCTTTTGCAATTTTAATGTGTTTTTTTTTTAAGTTTCCCAGGCATTTTTGCAAAATCTGTACTTTTGGCATATTCAGAAAAAACGTTTGGTGGTCACAATACAGGACAGGTGGGGTTTTCTCCGGGTACTCTGGCTTTCCACCACAACACAAGACCAGAACAAAATTGAAAATCTTTCAGAAATAGCTGGAAATTGCAACTAAAATTCAAAACTAGTCCCAACTTTTGTGTCTAGTAGGCTTATAAGGTAGGATCTGGGTCCACAGATAATTCAGCCTGAAGCCCAGAAGAACAGCATTAACTTCTATTGAAAATAAGAAGTTGACCATAAGTGTCAAGTGTCTGCCAAGGTATACGGACAATGGACTATAGGGCCCAGACCACACAGCCCAGATTTGCTGACAATACGGCCCAGGTTTGCGGACTATACGGCGCAGATTTGCGGACCATACGGACCACATGTCTTTACGCTATGTAGATTATTTTAATGCATGAAATACTACAATACTTAGTATGCTGTGCATACTATGATACTATGCATCTGTTAAAAAAAAAACAGGTACCGTAATGAAATGTCTGAGTGGTCAGCAAATCGGGGCCATATGGTCTGCAATTGTTTAAATTAAAACAAGTATGTTGTCACTTATGTTATAACAGCAACTTTTAATATTTTATTAAATTTATTGAAACAAGGTTGAAGGAAGTGGAACACAAGATGAAAATTTATTAAGACATGGTCCGTGAGGCTGGTGAATCGGGACCGTATGGTCCACAAATGTTCAAGTTTAAATAAACAACTATGTTGTCAATGTCATTACAGCAACTTTAATATTTTATTAAATGTATTAATACAATATTGAAGGAAGTGGGACACGAAACGAATAGTAATTTAGACATGGTCCATATGGTCTGCAAATCTGGGCTGTAAAGTCTGCTTATCTAGCTAGCTGGGCAGCATGGTCCATGGTCCGTATAGTCCCTAATTCGTCTGCCAAAAGTGAATACCAAACTTGTCAATGATGTTGGCAGAAATTTATATTAAGCAAGCTAAGCGATTTTTTTCCTTCTTTATAAAGTATCTGTAACATTACAAGTACTTTCCTACCGCAAAATTGCTGTCTAAAAAAATCCAAAAAGGAAGGAAAATTTCGTTCCCAAAAATAATCACTGAAACTACCCATAACCATTTAAAGTAAAAATTCATGTTAATGAATATTTGAATTGGTTTGCACAAATAAATACCAAACGATCCAAAAGACCCATTATTCTCAATCTAGACTAAAGATTTCACAATGCAAAATCAAATTTTTCATTGTCTTACGCATTTTGCAGGAATTCATTTTAAGGAAAATCAGGAACTACGAATTGTGTAAATCCAGTTTTTAAATGTTTATTCGTCGGTGTTATTGTAATTTCAAAAGAAACTCATCTATTTATCCAAATAATTTTATCCGAATAAATATGCCAGTTACAATTCGACACACCTTAGCTTCAGGAACTTTAAAAACTGACTCTTCGTTATTTTCATCCCCACTGACTTCTTCAGAAGATGCGATTGAATGGTCTTGTTTTTCATTATCATCAGACATTTTACTAATTGGTCAATGTTAAAAAAAATTATCAAGTAAATAATATGGATGTAGCGCCCGAATTTTGCAGAATTTCTTTTTGACGAATAAATGTATTGTTGTCAGCACATGTTCGGTGGGTATTTATCGTCATACACAAGGACCTATAGTCCTATACAAATATCAGTAAATAGTGGCGACCTACCATACGACTGGGTTAATGCAAATGCCACGCTGTTATTCAAAAATAGAGACATTCATCTCGCTGAAAATTAAGGCCAGTATCATTAACATCCGTATTGACCTTGAACATGTCATCTGTAAGCACTTACTGAACCATCTCGTGAGAAATAATATTCTTACAAACCTGAATCATGGATTTCGATCAGGTTACTCGTGTGAGACTCAATTACTAGTAACTGTGAATGACCTATTATCTTCCTACGATGAAGGAATCCAAACAGACGTTATCATACCAGGCTTTTCCAAGGCGTTCGATACTGTGCCACACGAAGAACTTTTGTACAAGCTGGAATGCTTCGGCATAACTGGAACGAAACATACATGGCGTAAAACTTTTCTTACAAAACGACTTATGCATGTTGTAGTAGACGGCGAAGTCTCCCAGAAGACCACAGTGGACTTCGGTGTTCCTCAGGGCACAGTACCTGGCCCCCATGTTTTATGTCACATAAACGACCTGCCACTTTCGGTCAAATCACAAGTGCGCCTTTTTGCGGATGATTGCCTGCTAGCTCTATATCGGAAAATAAAAACTCAAAAAGACTTTGAAATTTATCAGAATGACTTGAAAGAATTTGAAAAATGGGCTGAAAAATTTGGCAGAAAAATTTGGCACGCGTTTTTACGCGAAGAAGTATTATGTGATGTCAATTAAATACAAGGCTTCACACTTTTATTCTCTATGTGACCATATTCTCAAACAAGTGCGTGATTATCCATACTTGGGGCTAATCCTATCTGAAGACTTAACTTGGTAAACAAATATAAGTATATGGACAAAGAAAGCAAACTATACAATGACCATACTCGCAGGAACTTAAAGAACTGCCCTAAGATCGTAGGAAAACAGCGTACCTAGCACTATTGAGATCATGCTTGGACTATGGCTCTTCAATTTGGGATCCTTATTTGTCTCGTGACATTGAACAAGTGCAAAAACAAGCTGCTCGTTTCATAACTGGAGACTACCAATCAAGAGAGGAAGGCAGCGTTACCAACATGTTAAAACAACTAGAATCACCATCGCTCCAAGAACGGCGCAAAATCAACCGCCTAGTGATGCTACAAAGTGACCTAGGGGCTGGTGCCAGCTATACAAGCAACTGAATACTTGAACCAGCAAGGTTTAAACGACATATTAAGGCAAAACAATGTAGTGACTGTGTAACATCAAATATAATAGACAAACAAGTAATTAATAACGATAGAAGCTCTGTGATCAAAAACACTAATAGTATACAATTGAACAACTCATTATTCATGAAAACGATCATAGAGTGGAACCACCTGGAATGGTTCAAGCAGAGACAGTTGAAGGATTTAGGTCTGCCATTAATTTTGACTAAGTGCGCTCCCCGGTGTGCTAAGCCGTAACTGGCCCTTCACCGTACCAAGCAGAAGCAGAAGTTTGTCCTTAGCATACACAGTCGTACTCGGCCTATTGACTCAAATCTATCATACGTAACGCGCTAACAGTTCTATGAAGCCGCTTATTTAGCCTTACGCCACTAGCATAAACTATCTCTTAACGTTATCTTACGTGAGCTAACTTAAGAGGAGATACATTGCGTAATATGGTCGAAGTAAGAGATTGCTAAGCAATATGGTCCCCTACCTGTGAAACTCCACCATTGTCAGTATTTTTATTTATTTTTTAAAATTTATGTTATATATTTGTTGCCATAGCAACCATAATTCTTGACGTAGGAACAAAATGAAATGACGTGCATAATCGCCATATTGCCATCTATTCATGTTTCAAGTTTCATGAAAAAATGGGCTTTTAAAGTAATCGCAGGATCCAGAAAAGTGTGACGGACTGATAGACAGACAGAGCGCAAACCATAAGTCCCCTCCGGTTTCACCGGTAGGGGACAATAAAAAGGAGACTGAGGAGACGTATTTTGTTCAAAAAGAGCTTCGAAAGTTTGTATAAATAGATAATACAATGAAATTGTTTTATATAAATTTAATGATACTATACACAACTAAAAAGCAACGGGTATGATACTTCCGAAGTGTCGCTAAGAACCGTTGTTAAACAACGATGCAGAAATCAAGGCAAAAACATCGATTAGTATTTTTTAAATTCCATTATGTCTCAACTAACAAAGATCCGCACGTTTCAAATAAAAATAAATAATAACCAAATTTCACTATCAAATATATATATAACAAGATATCCAACTCGTAATCACCCGAAAACGGGGTGCATCGCTTTGAACAGCCATTTCTTCATCAATTTTGCAGCGATTTTCACGATCTCGGTCTTATTCAACGCAGAAATGAATTTCCTTTCTGGAAATGTATATATCTTGTTATATTTCTACACATGCTGGGTCAAATTTCAAGAAATAACACGATACACAATTCGCTTGACCCACTTGACAATGATCAGACAGTATTTATGAATGAAATCTCTAGTTGTAAAGACACACCTTCGCATTGGACCAATGAACTCACTCGTGTGTTTAAAATGTCAGTTAGTTGAAATGTATGTGAACAAAGGTTTCAAACGGTGCTGGACAGTTAGTTTTGATGCATAATGCAACGGCAAGCACGGTAAGAATGTTTTTTCATACGTTTTATTGAATTATGGTATCGAGGTCCGTGGACTTTGCAGGGAAAATGCCCTTTATATGCACTATATATTATAGTGAATTTTGTTTATAGAAAAGTTGAGTTTTCGTTATAATATGATTATTATCATTCAAAATAATGTTTTCACTAATTAATATCATAGCCAAACGCTAACCACTTGTGATCATAACCATCATCATTATCATTATTGTCGTCGTCGTCGTCGTCATCATCATCATCATCATCATCATCATCATCATCATCATCATCATCATCATCATCATCATCATTATTACAACCCCCCTCACCACGACCATCATTATCATTACCATAACCAACATCATCAATTACTATCATCAACAAAAACAAGTTCAACATGGCACTATCATAGTATTTCTTTAATGGTTTAAATATGATATTCAGAAAGAAGTGACTGCAAACCGATACACAAATACAAGCAAAACTAATAAATCTTGTGGCAGCCATATTGTTTTTAAAAGACCGGAACCATTTATGAACTCAATTGCAATATCATAAAAATAAACATGCTCAGCAAATTTACGAATATTAACTACATGTCAATACAGCCATATAAGGAAAACTGCCCCGCCCCCTGGAGGCCATGTTATTCAACGAGGCTTAACCGTTTTTGAACTTAGTCGAGTTTGCATTAGAAAAAAAGTTTACCCCAAGTTTCATGAAGATTTGACTATAAATGTGACTACTAGAGTGTGAAGAGAGTTGAACTATAGTCATGTTAGGAAATTTCTTCGGTCACTGGCGGTCATGTTTTCATCGGAACGGAACTACCGTATGTTCGACTTCAGCCGAGCTATAATATGAACAAATATTGTGACCAACTTTTATGAAAATTTGACAATATATATGACTTCTAGAGTGTTAACAATGTTTTATTATAGCAATTATACGGAAAACTGTCCCGCCCTCTTGGCGGATTTGATTTTAAACAAACCAGATCCTTTTCTAGCTCAGCCTAGATAATAGATATCATAAGCACAAATCTTCTAGCCAAAGTTTAATGAAACTAACTGCAGTAAGACTGTAAATGACTTGTAAAGACGACAATGTATTCCGATGAACTGTAATCATTTTCGAGCTCAGCCGACATATCATAAGGACTAATCCTCAGACCATATTTAATTAAGATTTTACTGTTGATATAACTTTACTGACAAGCCACAAATCATTTAAGTGGGATTGAACCGAGGTCGCAGAAGTGAGCAGCGCATGACCAGACCACTGCGCTAACCGGACAGCCTATTATTCAAGTGGGTGTATCTTTCGAGGTTTGACTCGTGCATTGGCAAGTGTGTGTGTGCGAGTACTTGTATTTAACACCAACTGTTCGGTGTAGTGACCGCCTATCCTAATTGAACCTGGGTTATATCTAGAGTACATTATCCTGCTAGGCTGGTGAAATCCGCTTTTACACCTGTGCTGTTGAGTTGTAGTATTTAACAGCAACGATTATATTACATCACCAACTCCACCAGATAGGAAAACCAATTCACCCCACTTGGTTGGCGGTAGGTGTCACCGCACGCTCTAGTTCAATGTTATAAAAAAAATTGTATCAAATACTAATGAAACTAACATCTTACATGCCTTTAACCGCTCACGTTGGTGATAATTCGTCCATACATTATATCGTTATTCTATGGACCGATCAATTTGGTGGAACGTAACCATTTCTTGTAAAAGTTGTGTCCCTTTCTTATAAAACGACAAATGTAGAAAAAGTGTAAGGCGTACGTTGAAATTGACAGTGACTAGATCTATCATGTGTTAAGATATTGCGCTCAGCATTTAAAAAAGAGGTACAGTCTTTTTTTAGTACAAAGAACCACGAACAAATATTTATTAAACTGCGAGGGTGAATTACATGTGTTGATCCTTGTTGGAATAATTCAACTCTCACAGTTTCAGCTTCACAACCCAAAGGGTTGCTTAGTCCATATACATGTAAACGTAGTCCATATAAACGTACTCTCAGAGTCTTTATAATTTTTGCTATGGCGACTCTGTCAATCTGGGAGTACCTATGCCCTCCTTCATAAACACAATCGCGTTTTGCGAACAGGTTTCGTGCGCATCACTAAACAAAACAGATGTCGTTGGTTACCAATAAAGGAAAGCAATGAATAAACCATACATGCCAGACGTCCCGATCTTGGTGGGACAGTCCTGCTTTTGGGGTGTTTGTTCCGCTGTCCCGATGTGAACATTTTGTCCCAACATTCGTAAAAAACGACAAACGTTCTAAAAGTTCACAATAAAATTCACTATTCAAGCTCCATCTGGCTTAAATTACCATCGCTAATCCCTTTATTGCCCCCTATTAGCAAACCATATCTACTAGTCAAGTGATCCAGTGTTGTTTTTGACACCTTATCAGCGATCTCTCTGCAAATTATTGATTTTATCGGGCATTCACACCATGGTATTTTTATGATAGGGGTCGCTAATTCAGTAATTGCTATCGATAGATGCATCATAGTGCATTAAAAGCAGATTGTTTTTGTATTTCAATGTCTAAATAAAGTCCAAAGATACTATTATTACGCGGTATTCTGTGATATATGTCAAACAAATTAAGCGCTGACTGATACCAGGGACGTAGATATTGATGTTTTAAAAATGTACTTTTGTTTTTGACTGATTTTCAGAAAATAATGTGTACATATTGCATCAATCTAAATTTAGTGTTAATGGATGATTGATTGAATAAAAGCAGTGCTCGATGTGCGCACATCGCGTTGAACGTTGCCAGGATCTTAAATGGATTCATCCGCATAATGCACACATTTGTTTACTTACGCAATTCGTAAACACATTTATCGGCAATATTTGTGAGAAATTATGAGATTTGTAAGTAACAGAAAAGGTTGCTTGACTGATCGCTTTAGGTGTCCTGCTTTTTTGGCTGAATGTCCCGACATTTTTAATGGAATGTCCCGATTTGGACCCGAAAATTTCTGGCATGTACATGTATGATAAACTTCAATAATACATTCAATTTACCTGAATGGCAACCAACAGACTTTATCCTTTGCATGCAACCTATAAAACATCATGATATTTCAACACACTATTCTTGCTGACATTTTCATTTTGATATTTCGAACAGTGTAAATATTCGACGTCACTTTTCAACATCGTTATCGACTTGATTACGTCAAATATCATGATGTGCAAAAGATTGATATACAGCAACCAAACAATAAGTCCAAATATGGTGGATAGAGTGTGCAAAAGAATAAGTTAATAAAAAGCCATTATTTCTTTCTTTAATGGTACCTTATGCACGAGTTTGTACTTTAGAAAGGTAAATTTGATAAGTTTTTGCAGTATCAGTGTTCCTTAGCCTTTGCAGTGGTCATACAATTTTGCACCTTTGGACAATAGACGGCGCATTGTCAGCAACCCTTTGGGCTGTAAAGCTGAGAGTTGAAATTGAATTATTGCAACTACATGTAAACGTACTACATGTTCTTTTGTACATGTAAATGTGGTAAAACAATATGCCATGAACAAGATAATTCCAGTGATTATTTTGCCCGGTTGGGGAAAGTACCTGTCATTGTTAGTGATGCTTTATAAGTTCCACCTACTGCCTATTGCTGTTAGTTCCCCACTGAAACATGTATCTTAAGTGAATAGACATATGAAAAATCAATCCCTGTTGAGTCTTTTGTATTAACCGTATTTACCGTACCTCTAAGGGTCTAGACACTAATGACAATAAAGCAAAATTATACATGTAGTACCCTTACCGTGCCAATTGGGAACAAGAGCACCGCAAAGAGGATGCCAACGCTCAGCTGTGGGTGCAGTTTTGAATAAATGAAAGCTTGTCAGAAGTGATCTTGACCTTTGACCTAGTGACCCAAAAATGGGTGTGGCATGTAGAACTAATCAAGGTGCATCCACAAATGAAGTTTCAAAGTTGTATGTGGAAGCACTTTGAATTTAGAGCCTACCGGGTATGTTAAGGTTTTAGCACGACGCGGACATCAGACGGCGAACGATGAGCTGGTTTTAACAATACCTCGTGTTTTCTCCGAAAACAGCCGAGTTAAAAATTACTGCAAAAAAATCCCAAATGAAATAGGAATAATTCGCTTAACGAAACATTAAGATGGAATTATGGGTCACTCTAAGTGCTTGGTAGTTGAGTGCATTAACCCATCTGCTTATATTGTTTTACATGCTTTTTTGCTGAAAAGTTGAGTTTGAACTGCTCATTGTATTTGCTCACTTGCAGATAATGAGCTTTTGGAATGAAACTAAAGCAAAAAAAAAATTGTTTTGAAAAAAAAATTGATGGCCATTGGAAATTTTTGTTTTTTGTCCTCATTAGGGAATGCGCCTTTTACAGATAGTTAATAAAGAAGGCAAAAAATCAGTGGCCTCAATGCAGGCACTTTGAGACCCAGGTTCATCTCCGGACTGAGGGATGTCTACTTTCTTTGTCCCCTTCTGCTCCAGGGCTCACGCTGGGCTCAAATTTTAGGGAGAAGTGACTTCTCCCTGGACACTGATTTAGGGAGAAGTGAGGAGACTCTAGGGAGAGGTGGAGAGACTCGGACACAAGGGTTTGCATGTAGGGCGTTTCAACACACATATGTGTACCACATTATTGAAGTATGCCACTGTAGTACACATAATTTTCTTTCTTGTGTGTATCTTATTTTTTCCAGCAGTTCTAATTAACCAAGTTATAATAGACACGACAGATAAATAACTAAAACTTTACTAGCTCTATATTCAATCCATTTTGATGTAAATATCATATTATACAGACTAAAGAATTTCAAAGATAATATGTTTATGAAGCAGTACAGTACACTCCACGCGTTTTCCCCAAAAAACGCGCTCCCTCCGCGGGTTTTTTTTCTGCTAGCGAGTGTTCACGCGGCGTTGGAAGAGCGAGGTGAACTCGATAAAACGCTCGGCGTTACGCCGCGTTCGCTAATTCCCGCGGCGTGTATTACTTTAGGCTAGTCGGTAAATGCAGACACTTTCCGTTCTTATCAGTGTTCGCCGCGCAACGCCGCGTTAGCAGTGTGCTACTGGGCATGCCAAAAAATAAAAACATTGTTATAATAAATTGTTTAAATACTGTAGTACATGTATAAAAATGATAATTGTATAGAAAATTAATACGTATAAAAATTATGTTTTTTAATTCACAGGTACGTCTACAATATGAAATAGTCTAATAAAATACATTTGACAAATTAATATTTAAACTAGAAATGGCGCGGCAGAGGCCGACGCGTATCCCCACGCCGAATGTTTGACCTAGGTGTGCCCCAGGGTTGGTAATGGGGCCATGCATAGCTGAGATTGACCGTATTGTCATAAGAGAGGTTCAGTATCAATTTGAAGTGAATCGGTGTAGAAATGAAGAAATTATAGTAAAAGGCAATTTTGGGTGGGTGTGGTCTATGTGGGCGGGGCGCCCCAGGGTTGGTAATGGGGCCATGCATAGTTGAGATTGACTGTATTGTCATAAGAGAAGTTCAATATCAATTTGAAGTGAATCGGTGTAGAAATAAAGAAATTATAGTAAAGGCAATTTTGGGTGGGTGTGGTCTATGTGGGCGGGGCCCCAGGGTTGGTTATGGGGCCATGCATAGTTGAGATTGACCCTAATGTCATAAGAGAAGTTCAGTATCAATTTGAAGTGAATCCGTGTAGAAATGAAAAAATTATAGTAAATGGAATTTTTTGGTGGGTGTGGCCTATGTGGGTGGGCGCCCCAGGGTTGGGATTGGGGCCATGCATAGTTGAGATTGACCCTAATGTCATAACAAAAGTTCAGTATCAATTTGAAGTGAATCCGTGTAGAAATGAAAAAATTATAGTAAATGGAAATTTTTGGTGGGTGTGGCCTATGTGGGCGCGGGGCGCCCCAGGGTTGGGAATGGGGCCATGCATGGTTGAGATTGACCGTATTGTCATAAGAGAGGTCCAGTATCAATTTGAAGTGAATCGGTGTAGAAATAAAGAAGTAAATGTAAAATAACCTAAAAAAATGAGTGATAATTTCTGACGCGGCCCCACCCCAACCGCTATAACTTTTGACCCAGGGGTCAGATCAAAATTCCAAATAGTGCAGGGTCGCACATATGCTCATAGCTACCATGTGTGTAAGTTTCAAGGTTCTAGTGCTTTTAGTGTAGGAGGAGATAGTGGCCAGGACGGACGGACAGACAGACAGACGGACGGACGGACGGCGGAGATAACCACAATATCCCCACCTTTTTTTCAAAAAGCGTGGGGATAATCATAACACATATGACACAAGAATAAATGTTCCGTAAAATTTCCAAATGAGAATAATAATTAGTAATCCGAAACACACTACGATTTTTTAATTGTTAACACGACGTTTACAAATGCTTCCAATATACAGTTATCATTAGATTTCCCGACAAAAGCGGGCGAAAATTATGCTGCAATGTACAAGGTCAAGGTACAATGTATACTCCTGCAAAGCGTGCGTGTATTGATTTTTTGATACAAACTTTGTAGCGCAGAGAACATTGAATTTTGTTGATTTCGGTTAAAAGTTTCTTTGGTATTTATTAACGAAATTATATCGCGAATAAGTTGATATTTCCTCTAAAATAATTTCAAATCGAACACGCCGAATCTTTAACGTTACGGTATTTTAGTAGAGTAATTATTTTAACACTAATTGTACTGTAAACGGATTAAAGAAGACATCTGGGCGGAACTGGATTTAAAGTGTTTGACGTTATGAAAACACGCAAAGCTTGTCTACTGACCTATTGTGTAGACTGCTGTCTGCGGTGTTTTGACAAAAAGGATTAACATGTGTGAATGCACTGGGGGCTGACGAGGTCAAAGCGTAGTCCGTTTCGCTACGACGTCGGGTATATGTTTTACTACGAAAACATTGTGTAAATACACTACTTAATCAGGCGAGCTTCATCTTTTCTGGTGTTTATGGATTAGAGAACGGAACATCCAGTAATGGTAGGTACTTATTTTCAATAACAAACTAATAACAAATGCGCGTAGTTGCAACCTTTAAATTCATTTTGAGCTAAAATCGAAATATTTCGATTTGAAGCAATGCATAAGGTGGTTATTCTGTGAAAATATCCAATTACGGTAACTTAAATGAAATAAAACTACATGTTACTTTGATTCAGTGAACATTTCACATTTTAAAGTACAAAACAGGTTACGAACATATATTTTAATCATTCAAATGCTTTGTTTCGAAGGAAATTACAAGTCGCTTTATGTATAGGTTTCGCACAGAGTATGTATTGGTTGCGCAACGAAGTACAAATATAATGTATAGGTTGCTCAACGAAGATTCTGTGTCCATTTCAGGACATATCACATGCAGTTTGCAGTTACTGCAGACTGCTATTTTCCAGTGCAAAAGATGCCGTGCTTCACTGTGCGCATTAACATCCAAACGAAAAAGTTGAACTCGGTGAAAGCCGGCACAGTCGGCACAGTTAATACTTCCCCGGTGGAGCCCCGATGGTCCCTGGTCGTCCATGGTTCATCCCGGTGGAGCACCGGATCATCCCGGTAGGGCCCCGGTTCATCCCGGTAGATGCCTGATCACGCCGGCATCATAGTGAGACTGGGCCTTAACCGCATTGTAACACGAGGTAAATTTACCGGCCGTCATGTACGCAGTAAACAATAACCTGTGACAGAAACCCACTGCCACACCTTTACAACAATATACTTGTTATGCAATTGCGGATTTGTGCCATTGGGGTTCTACTTTCCACACCTTACGGCTGTTACAGGTGTGGATTTTACAGGTAAAATCATGTATACGAACATGAAATTCATCTCAAAATTAGTTGACGATAACCGATTTTCAAGAAAATCGCTTTGATATATACAATGTAAAAATCAAATCCGTATATGATAAATAATGATCGAAGTTGGGACATGGGATTTACTTTGACATAAGGTTACAATACACTAAATGATCGCTTCATGTAGGGCTGTACTCTCTAAAAAAATATCATAGTTGACAGGAAGGCATGTTTTACACTTTTTACCATTATTCAGGTGTTATCTTGCGGACATAATGGTAGGGCATGAATAGGTGTTCACTACTGAATCCCTGAAATATGACACACTTGAAGACTATAGTAAACCATTGCACTAGAAAAGGTTACATTCCACTAAGAAACGGCCGAAAAAAAAAGTTGCAAAAACAGTCGATTTTGATTTGTGTCAAGTTCTTTCTTGCATTGTACATGACATATCTTTTTTATTGCATAAATCGATTTCGCTTAGAATGGCCTTTAAGAAAAGGTATGGTTATGGGGGTCTCTATGTGCAAAATGTTGCATTTATTTTCGCTCAAAGTTGTCGCTTTTACATTGAATTATATAGGGAAACTATTTGGTGTATTATGACCATAAGCAGCGTTTCGAGATAAGCGAGTTGGGGATAACGAGAATCGAATGTTATTTGATAAAGAGTACCGTATGCTGAAAACCTATCGTCGCTCTCTATCAAAATAAGCGTGTAAGGGATTGTCACTAGAAAAAGATGCGTCATTTTTATTGAGACCGACGACATAAGGTTCTCGACTCTCAACTGTCGTCATATATATGGATTTTCGTTTCCTTTGGCCTTGTCGTGAATTTAATTATATCATAATAATGTGCATTACAATGTTGACTGTGCGCTTCGGATCATGTTGTGCCGTTGTTACTACCTCTTTCTCAAAGGAAACATCCAGCCACTCAATGACTCTATATTAAAAAAAAACTTCTCTTTATTTTGCCTTCGAGAGATAACCATTACGTCTTCTGTGAGAAACGCATACATGCTAAAGCGTTGTCGTAGCGAGGCATATACGTATACTGTCAGAGACATGATCACGCCTAATAAAAGTAATAATAATAGCCTTTACTTCTGATAACTGGGTCACCCTACATATTTCTAAACACACAAGTGGCTTCACGATACATAGATCAATTTGGAAATTGTAAAATTGTGTCATTTAACACAGTTGTAAACCTAAATTGCATTTTTTTAAGTGAAACTTTACTTCGGTTTGATAAATCAGCGGTATATTTCATGTTTAACCGCATAAACCAGACACATCTTGGATTATAATTTGATGTAACAGACCTATGAAATTTCATTGTGCTTAAATTCAGAGTTTTGTCAGTAGAAAAGCATAATCTTACATGTTTTAAACACAATTTTCTACTAATCCGTTATCGATGTCATGTGTATTTTAACAATGTTTTCGTAGTAAAACATATACCCAACGTCGTAGCGAAACGGACTACGCTTTGACCTCGTCAGCCCCCAGTGGAATGTCACTCTGCCGATTTGGTCCATAATTACTGGTAAACATTGCTTAGAATGTCGACGCAACAAGAATACAACTGTGAATATTAAATGCAATTATCAACTCAATAGTTACCACCTTTTAGCAATCAATGGAATAACCTACAAACAAAGGGAAAATCAATGCATTAGCGAGCAGAGAATTGACTTTGTTCCGCCAATTAAAACCATTCCTTATGCATTCGTTGAACGTGTTTACTTGAGTAAGTAATGCCTTTAGACAGGAAGCGGCTTTTCTTTGATTACGTCAAAATGTCAATTCACACAGATTTGCGAGATTTTTAAGGTCCTTGGTCATTTGTATACATGTTCAGTATAGAAAATCACCTGCTAACATGAAAACTTTGGATTAAATTATCAAAATAAAAACAATGTTGCAAACTGTGTTTATATTAATTGGTAAGTATTAGTTCAAAGACGACGTTTTGTGTGTCGTAAATCAACGAGTTTTCTATACAACAACAACTACTTCTACAACCACGTCGGGATCGATCTATCTTGGTTGTTTTATTTTCTATTGTAAATATTATACTACATGTACATGTATGTACTTGTAATAAATGTTATTTTACTTGAAAATCAGGAATCAACAAAATTAAATTGATCGTTATCTCGTAAAACGCGGAGTTTCCCCCGCGTTGCCAACGCGGAGGGCCGCCGCGTCGGTTTATCAGTTTTGCCGATCGTTAACCGCCGCGTCCAAAATCATGCAAACGCCGCGTATAGCGGGATTTTCTTAATCTCCCTCCAGGTCGAAACCCGCGGAGTATGGAGGGAAATTGGGGAAAACGCGTGGAGTGTACTGTAGATAACATAAGCTTAATAAAACTGTCAGACCAGATAAATATTTGTTTGAAATATGAAATTTAGCATATGCCTTCTTAATAACTATTTGTTATGTTTTATAGTCTTTCCAATTGCAATTTCACGTGAATACAATTCCAAATATGATAAACCACACCGTCCGAATCACCCCATCTGTATTTTTATACGCCCGTCTATGACGGGACGTATTATGGTATACCCCGCGTCTGTCCGTCCGTCCGTCCGTCTGTCCGTCCGTCCGTCTGTCCGTCCGTCCGTCTGTTAATGTCGTACGCTACGTCAAATATCCTTTGACAGATTTTCTTCAAATTTTAACACAATCTTAATATTGATAAACCCTGATCCCCTTTCGTTTTTGACGGAATTCTGAATTGTCGTTCCAGAGTTATGTTCGTCAAAATTTCGTGATTTCATTGAATGTCCTACTGTAGCTCAAATATCCTTCGATGGATTTTTTTTTTTTTTTTAGTATCCCTGAAAAATTGAACAAGGTGAGCTTTTTTCTATTCCGATTGTACACTACCACTTACCCATCTACATTTCTCTTTTATTATTGGTCAAAATATCTATAACAGGTTTACTTCAACTCCATATCCTCTAAAGAAATGCATACATATACTCAAAAAAAGATATGGTATGAATGTCAAGGAGACGGCGCTCCATGCTCATGTACTTATAAAATAAACCATGTATTCAAATACAAATAAACTGAAGTAAAAAAATGATTCAAAGGGTTATTTATTACCTTACTACTTCATTGGCGAACGACGGGCGTATCATGCGCTCATGGCGCAGCTCCTCAGTTCATTCTATTTCTTCTTTAAAGAACTTAGAAATTAAATTATTATCGACGAAAAATAATGTATCCGAAAACGACAGTCTGATCAATTGTACGCGTTACGCACATAAAACAACTTGTGCATATCGTTTGACAAAAAACCCCAGAAAATCGGAACCTAGCAAATACGTAATTAATATACAATTTAATTGACATATTGCTTTACAATAGCATAGTTTGTGGGTAAAAAACAACTAAATTATCACCTTTTAATTTCAAACGATAATCAGCAGTTAGTTGTAACATCATCAACATAGATCTAATTATTTATTCATCATCCTTTTGTTAATTCAGATCGATCGTCTGTAGAAATGTAAAGTGATCAACTTAGAAATAATTTTTTTATTGTTAGGCTCCTTTTTATTTGTTTATCTTTAAATACGACGTTTGCCATCGGCCGCTATACATGTAGTGTTGGCAGACGACAATATCAACTGTGTATTTCCATGAATGACCCAATATTATGTGTGAGCGAACTCAATGTTGATTGGGCAGCTACCATGTGACTTGAATGCTGACTTGACCAATATCGATCGCCGATTAGATAAGTTCTGAGGTTGGGAGAATCGGGGCGGGGTTTACCTCAAATTACCTGTCGCTAAATTGCGACACGCTCCGGGCTGCGACAGTGTGTATTGGAAAATTGAGTCAGACCTTGACATCGAGAAAACCGGATGTAAACAAATTCCGATAAGAGGGAGACTGGAAGTCGCTTTTTATCTACAATTTCTTAAATTTTAGGCGACGTTTGGCGTAAGAAAGCGACTTAGTCGCTCACGTCGCCCCCTAGCGCGAGCCCTGTGCTCAACTAATTCGTCTCATGGCGGGCAATGGCTATATTGGAGAAGTACTGTTGCACTCAATCATAAATGAACTAAACATGACAAACAATGGTGGACTTGTCTTATCTTTAATCTTGAACTGAGAATTATCTTTAAAGGGGCCTTTTCACAGATTTTGGCATGTTTTGAAGTTTGTCATTAAATGCTTTATATTGATAATATAAAAAAACTCCAGTTAAATGTCATTAAATGCTTTATATTGATAAATGTAAAAAATTCCAGTTAAAAATCAAGAATAAAATTTAAAAAAGAAAAAAGGGTAACCCTCTGCAGGACTCGAACCATTGACTCCTGGAGTCCTGTAGTAAAACCCAATCGGCCATCCTTCCGGATACAATACCAAATGTATTTTATACTTTATAACAAAAAATAACGACAACAACAGAACTCTCCAAATTATTAATTCGTTTCGCGTTGCAACACTTTATAATTTTCGGGTTTTTAAATCATCAAAAGATGCATATAATGGCTATTTTAGAGCATGGTAAATGTTCAGTATTACTGTTTTCTCACAAATATCATAACTAAAACAAAAATTTTGCGAATCTGAAACAACTTTTTTCAATTTTGTCAAAGTACCCAAATGTGAAAAGGCCCCTTAAAGTCTTTTGCAAATCAAACAAGGGCTGTTTGTAAAACATGCATGTCCCCCATATGGGCTGTCAGTTGTAGGGGCAGCCATTGTGTGAATACGTTTTTTGTCACTGTGACCTTAACCTTTGACCTTGTGACCTGAAAATCAATAGGGGTCATCTACCAGGCATGATCAACGTACCTATGAAGTTTCATATTCCTAGGCGTAAGCTTTCTTGAGTTATCATCCGGAAACCATTTTGCTGTGTCGAGTCATTGTGACCTTGACCTTTGACCTAGTGAACTAAAAATCAATAGGGGTCATCTGCGAGTCATGATCAATGTACCTATGAAGTTTCATGATCCTAGGCGTAAGCGTCCTTGAGTTATCATCGGAAACCATTTTACTGGTTGGAGTCACCTTGACCTTTGACCTAGTGACCTGAAAATCAATAGGGGTCATCTGCAAGTTATGATCCATGTACCTATGAAGTTTCATGATCCTAGGTGTAAGCGTTCTTGAGTTATCATCCGGAAACCATTTTTCTGTGTCAAGTCACTGTGACCTTGACCTTTGACCTAGTGACCTGAAAATCAATAGGGGTCATCTGCAAGTCATGATCAATGTACCTGTGAAGTTTCATGATCCTAGGCATAAGCGTTCTTGAGTTATCATCCGGAAACCATTTGGTGGACGGACCGACATGTGCAGAACAATATACCCCCTCTTCTTCGAAGGGGGCCATAAATATTTTGCTTAAAATGTGGATAGTGTTTACATACATATGATAAAAGTGTATTTGTTAGTTGACAGTGTAATAATAGATTGGAAAGGGTGCAGATTCATATTTTTTGTAGCCTTAGTGTTACTAAAATTTAAATTGTTTTCCTCTCCAGATGTGGTTTAATCATTTTTCTTAAATTTATGTAACTAACTCTTTTTTATACTTAAACATTATGCAAGCACAGCAAATGATTCAAGAATTTATCTCACTGCTTAGTGCCTGTTTAGTGCTATTATTTTTCAGTTCATAATTTAAATACTGACTGAGCATACATGTACAATATTAAAATGATAAGCTTTGAGAAGAATATTATAAAGAATGCTGTACCATTTTAATTTTGTCCATTATTTCCTATATTTTCAGGATGTAATATATTTCAGTGTTAGCAACTGAACAGGAAATGATGTCATCATCTGACCTTGATTTGACCTCGCAGACTGAAGGAGAGGATGACGCGGAACACAGCAGTGAGGCAGACATGGAGAACGCACGCCTTTCAAGTAATTGTATGATATCCAATATCATCAACCCTCAAGAATTTACCAATCAAATGAGCTTTATGCGTCCATGCAATGGCAATGCTAGCGTGGAGCTGACAGAGGTATCTGATCTTGACAATGGTACAAGCATTGTAACCTCAGAAAGTGATTCCCAAGAAAATGTGAAACCCACATCTTCGAATTCACCACTGAGGTTTTTGGAAAGAATCAACTTTGGAGCCAGTGACTGGTATAAGCACAGAAGTTTCCAACCATATTGGGATCATTATGAACATGTTATGGGTTGGTGTCAGAAACACTATGAAACGTGTAACAAACTTTCCCACATCCAGAATAGCAGTTCTTTCAATAGCTATCCAATGTATATGTCTGAAATGCCAAATATGTTTCCTCATTATAAGTATCAGCATGGTGGTTCTCACACTGGGTCAGTGACAGGGAGTGAAAAAAGTCTTCAGAGAAGGAGAAGAAGAGGGGGACGAAAACAGAAGAAGAGGAAACACAATTTCAGCTGCTCAGATTCAGTGGGAACTCAGACCCATTCTGAATTTGAAATGGAAATTACGCAAGACATGATAGACTTCTTTGCCAAATCAGCCCAACATCGACGATTGAGAGGTAGTCAAATAATACTCTAACTGATTTAAAACTTGTTTGATGTTTATAAAAAAATATATCAAATTTTCACTGCTCGCAACAAACTAGTGGGGGGTGGGGGGATTGGATTTATCATAGATTTTGACCATCTGAACAGCCTCAAATTTGTTTGGCAAAGTACTCTTTCTCTTTTTTCTGCAATTTACATTATTCAAACTTGCCTGAAGTGTTTATTTTTGTTCAAATTTGGATCTTAGGTATGGGGACCCATTTTTAAAGGATAAAAATATATATTGTTCCTAAATGGTTTCTTATAATGGGTTGCCAATTGAAGACTTCCAATACAATTTTTATTTTATTTGTTTGACCCTCAAAAATCCGAAACTAAATAACCTATTTCCCAATTGTCGTCAAAACCACATTTTTTTCCCAATCCAAAGGGATCAGACCCATTTCCAAAATGATGATAAAAACATGCATGTGCTCTTTTTTTATCTTACATAAACACTTATGTTATAATAACAGCATGCCTTTTGTTCAAAGCAGATTAACTTAAACATAATTATACAAACTTGTTTCAAATAACAATATCCTAAGTTGTGGATTCTTGATACTTTTGAAAAATTCAATCTTGTCCTGAAAGCTAAATATTGAAGTTTTAAGTGCACATTTACATCATACAATAATCTTAGTATAAAATTATGCTTAAATTCAAACTACACCCTGATCCAAAGAAAATTTAAGGTTTTGAAATGGAACTTGTTCTCATATTGCAGATGAGGCAAAGAAGGGAGGACAAGGAAAAACTGAGCCAGAACCGGATCATATCAATGTTGAGCAAGGTAAAATGTTCTATAGGGTTGAATATAGAAATCTGTGGTTAGCATTCAGGTGGATATCTGCTATGTAAAAAAGGCTGTAAAAGGGACCCAATTTTAAAACAATGGACCCGATCCCAAACCGAAATTGGAACAAAAAAATCTTCACCTTTTTTTAACCAGGTTTTCCGAAGGAAAAAACTGGTTATTAGATTGGCGAATGCGGGCGGGCTGGCTGGCTGGCTGGCGGGCTGGCTGGCTGGCGGGCTGGCGGGCTGGCGGAATAAGCTTGTCCGGGCCATAACTATGTCGTTCATTGTCAGATTTTAAAATCATTTGGCACATTTGTTCACCATCATTGGACGGTGTGTCGCGCGAAATAATTACGTCGATATCTCCAAGGTCAAGGTCACACTTTGAGTTCAAAGGTCAAAAATGGCCATAAATGAGCTTGTCCGAGCCATAACTATGTCGTTCATCGTCAGATTTTAAAATCATTTGGCACATTTGTTCACCATCATTGGACGGTGTGTCGCGCGAAATAATTACGTCGATATCTCCAACGACAAGGTCACACTTTGAGTTCAAAGGTCAAAAATGGCCATAAATGAGCTTGTCCTGGCCATAACTATGTCATTCATTGTGAGATTTTAAAATCATTTGGCACATTTGTTCACCATCATGGGACGGTGTGTCCCACGAAAGAATCACGTCAATATCTCCAATGTCAAGGTCGCCACGACTAAAATAGATTTAAAAAAAAAAAAAAACTTACAAAGGGGGTTAATTTTTTTTGGTCATTTCAAAAGTTCAGTTTGAGTTTTCTCCCTTTATCAGATTTTTTTTTCACAATGAAAACCTGGTTTTGTGACAATTTTGTCCCTTGTTTATAGATAGAAGTGATTAATGATTATTATATCTCAATTTTATTTCATAAACATCTAACAAAGTATATACCAGTAACTATTATTTAAATGATTTTTTCCAAACTGTCCAGGAAAAGGCCTGATGTGTCAATATAAAAAAAACACAATTTTGGTCCATTGTGTGGATTAAATATTCCCAAGTTTGCCATTTTATCAATTAAAAAGATCCCAATTTTAACAGACTCGCTGAATGGCTATAAAAACACCTGGCATTTGAATGCACACACAGTAAACTATAAAATAGTAAACCAATAAAGTCTGGGTTTATCTGTCCCAAACTTTGCCCTCTATAAAAATTTGATCTTAAATATTGCATCTCTTGTTGTGTTATTACAATAAATCCACAAACAATTGTTTACAATATGCAATTAAAATAGTTCTACAACAAATATCTTACCTTCTTTTAGTTTGAATATTTATTAAATAAATTTGGTATAGTTATCACAAGATAATATTATATCTCACCTACAAAAATGACCTTATTCGATTGGCTTAAAGCAGTCACGTGCCCATGGTGTATTTTCCATACACCCCGAGTGATTTCCATATACCCCAAGTAATCGAGCAGTTGGTTGAGATGTAATAGTAACACTGTAAGTCTGTTAGTAACTAATGGTGTATGGGATATACACCCTCAGTACTTAATATTTCATTACAATACTCGAGCTTCACTCTCGTATGGTATGAAAGTACTGAGGCCGGGTGTATATCCCATACACCATCAGTTACTAACAGTGTAACTTATAATGTTCTACTGAAGTTTAACTTGCAATAACCATAATAACTATGAAATTTAATATGGCAGCATTATGACATCTCTGTGCTTTGGAAATTAAGGCTAAGGTTTCCTTGAAGCAGTTTGTATCAGGATTAGGTTTGCATGCAGCAGTTTGTATCAGGATTACATTCGTGTGAAGCAGTTGGCATCTCTAAAACTGATCTCCAATTTAAAAAATCTCTACAAGCTAATGCTGATATATGTGACCATTATTTTAATAATATTTAGCACCTTTTTATGTCCCCCACCACTATAGTGGGGGACATATTGTTTTTGCCCTGTCTGTTGGTTTGTTGCTTTGTTTGTGTGTTTGCGTCAAACTTTAACATTTGCTATAACTTTTGCAATATTGAAGATAGCAACTTGATATTTGACATGCATGTGTATCTCATGGAGCTGCACATTTTCAGTGATTAAAGGTCAAGGTCATCCTTCAGGTCAAAGGTCAAATATACAGCTTCAAAGTGGCGCAGAAGGGGACATAGTGTTTCTGACAAACACATATCTTGTTGTTCTTAGATTTAGATGTTTCTGACCTGTCCATTTCTTAATAATAAATAATGGGTTTCAAAAGTGAAAAAGTACACAATTTATTATCATATGAAAACAATGTGTTGCAAGCATAAGCAAAGGTCAATGTCACTTTTAAGTAATAAGCATGATGTGTAACATCAGTTAGAAAGGTAGACCTTGTATTTACAACCTTAACAACTTGAAAAATGGCTATATTAATTGCTATGGTTTATAATCACATTTCTTGCACTTATCAACAGTAATTTAGTAAGTTTAAACCTATTTATTTTCGGTTGATTGCATAAAAAGAATTTGAAATGCTCTCGAGTCTATTTCCTGGGCCTAAAACCCGTACTTGGTGCCCCTTGGTGAGAACGCTTCCACAGTGGTGATTTAACCCGTTTCCTCCCGGTCACTAGACGGACTATGACTCAGGGGGGACAGTCATTTCTGTGCCTAGTGGCAATTTTTCCGTGTTCTATAGAATTATTTCAAGTTATTTCTTCTGCAGTCAAAATTATCTCATTTCATAACGTGCTGAAGTAAAAATAAAACAATTCCCCTTCCATTTTTCTGCTATCAAAACTATCTGATTTTAATGTTTTCATTCATACTGCAGTCTCAACTATGGCTGAAAAGACGCCAACTGTGGAGCCCCCTTCAGAGCGACCTGGTGCAAGAAGGACTGCGGAAATGAAGCTGCTGTACGGCAGAGGGGCGCCCATGATACACGGGATGGAAACGGCTCTACAGATGGCCTTTGACAGGACCGCGGATCTCATGCAGCCCAAAATGTGGCCCAACATGCCTCTTAGAGTTGTCTTCTCATGATTGTCTGTGGACAGTGAACATTTTTTATCTGTATGGAAATTTGATAACTGAAAAGTTTTGCAAATATTTAGCTTTGAAAAATATGCAGTATTTTTTCATATATAGCCACAAATGACCATGTGTATACCAGTATCCATACTATCATACTTTTATGAAAAACACAAATAAACCAAGATTAATAAAGCAATTTAGGCTATTGTGGACTTAGTGAACGTTAATTATTAGCCCCTTTGAATAGAGAAAACTGGGAAAATGTACATTATTTTTTTATACTCCGGTAGGGTGGCATATAGCAGTTGGACTGTCCATCCGTATGGCATTCTGTTTTCCGGGTTGTTATTTACCCAATACTTTGAGATATTGAGCTGATTTATGGTATGTAAGTCTACTTACATGACCTACATATAAAGTGTAAGTTTTGTTCTGGTTTGTTGATTTTTGGCAAGTTTATGGGCCTTGGACTTACCTTTTTTCTCTTTAATAATCGTTTTCCAGGGGTATTTTACTAGACCCTTTAAGATATTAAGCTGATTTTTGGAATGTGAGTCTACCTACATGACTTACAGATGAAGTTTTAGTTTCGTTTCAGTCAATTGATTTTTTTGCGAAGTGATGGGCCTTGGACTTATACAATTTCCAGAGTTATGTTACAAACATTTCCAGATATTGCACTGATTTTTAGTATGTGGGTCTACCTACATGACTTACCGATGACGTGTGAGTTTCTTTCTGGTCCATTGATTTTTTGGCAACGTTATGCAGATTTTGTGTAATAACAGGTTTTTATGAAGACTTTTTACTCTGTAAGACACATATATGATATAGTCTGAGACATATGAAAGATTTCACTGTAAACATATAAAATAAAACAAGTAACCTTCAGTTTTGACCCCAGGGGCATTATATGAACAAATTAAGTAGCGGACCATTATATGATGTCGCTTGCCAAACCTTGAACACCAAACCCTTTCAATTTCCGAGATTTTTTTTTTTTAAAGTTATTTTCTATATAAGTGTATAGAAATAATAAGAAATCATAAGAACCCTGGGTCATGGTTAGTTTTAACTTCAGGAGCAAAATATAATGCACCTGTGACCCTTAAAGGGACTGTCAACCACGAAGACGATGAAAAGAAAAGTTGTAAATACTGTATTTTTTTACAATTATTAGTTTATATTGATTAAAATATCACAGCTGGTATATTACATTACTTAGAAAAAGTTGTTAAGTTTTCATATTTTCAGTTTATTTGGTGATAAATTTTACTGGGTATGTCTTCCAGGTAACTAACTACCAGTTAACTATAAATAACGCCCGTAGATTGATCATCATCGTTATGTGGTAAACCCAGAAATGCAACTTGTGCATGCAAAGTGAATTGTATATATCTTATATATAAAATTATCAATTTGCTTGCGTTATTTATAGTGTGTATATCGTTATGTCACCTTTTTTCGCGATGTACTTTGGATTTCACATCGCGAAATTTTATTACCGAATGTACTGAACATATGAACTTTTTTCAAGTAATGTAATATACCAGTCGTGATATTTTAATCATTATAAACTAATAATTGTAAGAAAATACGGTATTTTAGAACTTTTCTTTTTTCGTCATTCGTGGTTGACAGTCCCTTTAAGGTTTCAGTTTTTACAGAATTTACTATGGACTTGATTTGAACAAACTTAGCAGAAATCCACTGTGATATGTGAAATGCCATAAAAAAAAACTCGGACTTGACGTTTCAGAGAACAAGATTTATAATTTGTTCACTGCATAATCATACAGGGCTAGAGATAATTTTTGGGGCAATTGGTTTTTTTCACCCCCTGTTTTGACAACAATAGGGGGTTTGCAAATTCAATAGAGTTTGAGCACAATTTTTTACCCCCTACTTTTGAGCTTAATTGGGTTTTTCACCCCCGGTTTTTTACTCAGTTGGGTAATTTATGGAATGACATATATAATATAATAAAAATCTACTAAGGGTACTATATTATAATGTGCATGTAAAAAAATAAATCACTCCCCATAACGTGTTTTTTGGGCTTAACAACCTCGTTCAAAATCTCCGATATTATCGGGCGAACTACATTCTGGGGAGAAATGATCACGTCTTGCAACAGATCTTGCAGCAAACCAGCACAGAAGCTTTCTGTTTTCCCTATATTTTGGGGTAAATACCTGTCTAAAGTGTTTGTTTGTTTGAGGACTCTCTTTCTACGGCCACGAGTGGCCATTTTGATATTTTAAGATATTTCTTTCTTGAAGTCTTACTGTCAATACTTGTATTGTACAATATTGTATAAATCTTTTTCTCGCACTGACAGCGCGATCTGTTAATAATACCTGAAAGGGGAGTTCAACAGTATCCAAAGATAGATAGATAGATATCAAAGAAAATGAAAGTAGAAATCACACAGGTTTACAAATAATTACAATAATTTTAAACCCCAAAGATTGATAACCGGTGGAAAGACGGCCATCTTTTCTTCATAGTGCTTCCACCTACATTTTTGAAACTTCAGATGTACATGCACCTTGATGAGTTCTACATGCCACACCCATTTTTGGGTCACTAGGTCAAAGGTCAAGGTCACTGTGACCTCTAATATAAAACTTTAACTTTGCCTCTAACATCACAGTGCTTCCACCTACAACTTTGAAACTTCATATGTACATGCACCTTGATGAGTTCTACACACCACTCCCATTTTTGGGTTACTAGGTCAAAGGTCAAGGTCACTGTGACCTCTAATATAAAACTTTAAGGTTGCCTCTAACATCACAGTGCTTCCACCTACAACTTTGAAACTTCATATGTACATGCACCTTGATGAGTTCTACATGCCACGCCCATTTTTGGGTCACTAGGTCAAAGGTCAAGGTCACTGTGACCTCTATTATAAAACTTAAACTTTGCCTCTAACATCACAGTGCTTCCACCTACATCTTTGAAACTTCATGAAATTATGTAGATGCACCTTGATGAGTTCTACACGCTGACCCATTTTGGGTCACTAGGTCAAAGGTCAAGGTCACTGTGACCTCTAAAAAAAAAATAATAAAAAAATTAATTCTGACAAACTTTCGCAGCCGAGTGTGGCACCCGTTATGCGGTGCTCTTGTGTTGGAACCATTGTTCCTACATGTTTTGTGGTGCTTGCCTATTGCCAAGCAATAAAAGTCCCCTACCTACGCAGGACCCATCATTTTTAGTAATATTTGTAGTTTATTTGTTGCCATAACAACCAGAATTCTTGACGTAAGAACAAAATGAAATGACGTGCATAATCTCCATATTGCCATCGATACATGTTTCAAGTTTCATGAAAAAAGATTAGGAACTTTTAAAGTTATTGCAGGATCCAACATTTTCAGCAATATTTGTAGTCTATTTGATGCCATAGCAACCAGAATTCTTGATGTAGGAACAAAATGAAATGACGTGAATAATCTCCATATTGCCATCTATCCATGTTTCATGTAAAAATATGAAGAATTTTTTTAAGTTATCGCAGGATCCAGAAAAGTGTGACAGAGTGCAAACCATAAGTCACTCTGGTTTCACGGGTAGCGGACTAATAACAAATGGAAGCAAGGGTTACAGCAATTCATATCCTACCTTTAAAAGGAATATCAAACTCAGCTTTCGCCTTACACAACATGACTCAAAACAACTCTGCACAATTTTTATTGCACCAACAGATAAAGGTAAATGTTACAACATATTCAACAATCTTTTTACACGAACGAAGCTTGCTCAGATGTCAGCATACAATAAAAAGCTTAGTGTCCACTTAAATCTTTAACATTCTGTCCTGCTCTAGATAAGCTGTTTGCATGTGAGTCATAACATTTACCACTGATACGATCAGACATTCTCAAGTTTCTTTGATGAAGAGACCTGCTGGATTCACGATTATTTTTTAACTTGTCTTCGCTTCAATTCCTGGTTCCTGTCATTACTTAGTATATGATATTGGATTCAAGTCTGGAATACCTCTAAATGGGCAAAAACATCTTTGTAAGATATTATGCCTCATGCCTCCACTAGACAGTTCCACAAGTACTGATAAACATTGCATTTATGATACTTAACACCAAAACATTATTTAAACAAGAGCTGTGTTTGTGAAACACATTGACCACTATTGCGCCGCTTTGAAGCCATATATTTGACCTTAAAGGATGACCATGACCTTGACCTTTCACCACTCAAAATGTGCAGCTCCATGAGATACACATGCATGCCAAATATCAAGTTGCTATCTTCAATATTGCAAAAGTAATTGCAAAACTTTAACCAAGGTTTAAGTTTTGGGACAGAATGACAGACAGACAGACAGACAGGCCAAAAACAATATACGCCGGATCATTCGATCAGGGGCATAAAAATGTATAAACTTGACACGTGTATGCATAGGTTGTTACAAATTCTATAGAAAACTGATACATAACAAAACTACAAAACTATAATTAGGACAAGAGCTGTGTTTGTGAAACACAATGCCCCCTACTGCGCCGCTGTAAAGCCAGATATTTGACCTTGAAGTATGACCTTGACCATGACCTTTCACCACTCAAAATGTGCAGCTCCATGAGATACACATGCGTGCAAAATATCAAGTTGCTATCTTCAATATTGCAAAAGTTATGGCCAAGGTTAAAGTTTTGGGACAGACACACACATTCAATGACACACACAATGACGAACAGACAGGCCCAAAACAATATACCCCTGATCATTTGATCCGAGGGCATAAAAACAGGTGAGTTGATGTGGGTGTGTTGAAAATATTCATGTATAACATACATACAGATAATATCAAGGAAACCGCATCTGCCTAGTAAGGAGACCATCAACCAAGCTGACATGAACTCAAAGCCTAGGGTCACCAAGCTGGGAAGGGAGTGTGTCCTAATCAATACAATGACCCGACAGCTTAGTTAGCTGTGATATAGATACAGAAAATGACCCTCGTTCTGGGAAAGCTGGGCTTTATGCATGTGCATAAAATGTGGTCCCAGATTAGCTAGTGAAGTCCGCACAGGCTTATCAGGGACAACACTTTCGGCTTTTATGGAATTATTGATTAAAGGGAAGTCTCTTCTAAACAAAGATTCAAATTGAGAGTAAATTATAATACCTGATTAGCCAGTGCAGACTGCACAGGCTATTCAGAGACCAAACTTAACACACCTGTATGCATTAAGCCAAGTTTTCCCAATGCAAGGCTCAAATACAGATAATCATCTACAATTTAACTGACTAACTATAGAGTTGCTTTAGTTGTCACTTTCATCATTAGACTTCTCAGAGCTCCCTTATGACCCGGACTCCTCCACTGCCGCCGCTGCAAGCTCCTGCTTCTCCCGTTTCTGCTGCATCAGCTTCTTGGAGACATTCTTCAGGTGCTCTCAGATGTCATCTCTGTGGGCAAGATAATACTGAGAATGTGGGGCTGAGAGATATGGGGGCAAAGCGGGAGGGGAGGCTTAAGACAAATTTCGAAATAAGATTTTCAATTCTGCCTTTTCCTCCCTTTTAAGATATTGCTCTTCTATTTATGCATCTAAACGTTTTGATACAAACAAGAGAGCCTGAAAGGCCCAAAGTCTCTCACCTGAGATACAAAGGAACTGACTTGTTCTGTGCAGCCCAAGATATTATTACAACAAATCTTACCAACAAGGTTTTACTATAGCCATATAGATTAGGATAAATTCCCCGCCCCCTCAATGCCATGTTTTTCAAAAGACCGGAACCATATTCAAACTAGTCCAAGTTATCATTTAATAAAACAAATACATTGACCAAGTTTCTGAAGATTGGACAATAATTGTGACTTGAAGCGTTAACAAGTTTTTACTAAAGCCATATAAGGAAAAATTCCCCACATCCTGGTAGCCATGTATTTATACCAACCGGAACCATTTTCCAACTCGTCCATGATATAATTGGTACAAATCTTCTGACCAAGTTTTATGAAGATCAGAAAATAAATGTGGCCTCTAGAGTGTTAACAAGGTTTTACTGTAGCCATATATGGAAAAATGCCTTGCCTCCTTGCGGCCATTTTTTTCAACAAAATGGAACCATTTTCGACTTGTCCAAGATATCATTGAGACGAATCTTCTGAAAAATTTCATGAAGATTGAACAATAAATGTGGCCTCTAGAGTGTTTACAAGGCAAATGTTGACACCCCATGACGGATGGCAGACAAAAGGCGATCACAACAGCTCATCATGAGCACATTGTGCTCAGGTGAGCTGAAAATTGATGACAGCCCTATAGACTACTCCAAAATGTAAGAGTTAACTGGTCCTTTTTACTGGAGTTTGTCTATTAAGAAGTTTATGGAGACATGCCTGAGACTGCATTATGTGAGGAGTGTGTCCCAGCACTTCTACTTAATTAACTATTTGACTTATGAAAGATGGGACACATTTTTTAAATATTTGTTTTTACTTAAATACTTTTTTTATTAAGGTATGTTTTATGTTGTGGAGGGAAGCAGGAGTAGACCAGAGGAAACCCCACCTGTCCGGTATGGTGACCACAAAAATGAATTCAAATTCTTGCATGAAGGAGTTGGATCGAACCCCGTTTGCCTAGGTGAGAAGCGCATGTACCAATTAATGCCCTAACTTGATAAGAGTATAAATGGTGGGAGAGCAGATGGGGGGGGGGGGGGAGGGGGGGGGAGGGGCAAGGAGAGATGGAGGGGAGACTAAGAAACTTTAAAATCATCATTTTGAATTCTTTCTTTGGTTACATTGAAATGTTTTGCTACTGTTATTATGCTTCTTAACTTTTTGATGGTAAAATTGGTTACCACCCCATAAGACTACTCCAAAATGCAGGAGCATTGTGGTCTTCATGAATGGTAAGGTTACTGTATTGTTTGAATATCGACACAAATAAGGTAATAGAAAGTACATGGACATACGTGAGACCACCCAGCCCAATGGAAGTGAAGAATTTGATGGCAAATCTCGTGTCCCGAGGGTTGTCTGTGTGCCGTCCCAGATAAGCCTGTTCACTCCGCACAGGCTGACTGCACAGGCTAATTTTTTTTTTACAATATTTTTTTAATAATACATGATGGTTAGGCATAATTATGCGTAAAGTGTTGTCCCGGATTTTAGCCTGTGCGGACTTTTAGCTTGTGCAGTCCGCACAGGCTGACTGCACAGGTTATTATTTTTTTTTTAGAAAACGTCATGGATTGGTACACAGTCAGTCACTCAATCACTCACTCAGTCATTCGCTCAAGTTTGTGTTTGAAGTCTTTTTGCTTAGCTCAAGGCAATATTGATAACAACAAGTGACTGTCTGTACTATTATTACACTTCTGTGTGCAATAATTTTTATTTTTAGACAAAAATCTTGGGTAGTAAATATAACCAATACTAATTAATTATGTGTAGAAATTAAACAAGAAATCAAGTATTTTCCTGGGCATGGTTATTTCAACCAGTAGAACCAGTACATACAATGTATACTTGTACATAGTAATTGGCAACAAAAGTACACAAACATACATGAATATAACAACATAAATGAACAATGAATCATGTATTTTCCTGGGTATGGTTATTACAACCAGTAGAACCAGTACATACAATGTATACTTGTATTTTCCTGGGTATGTTTATTACAACCAGAAAAACCATTACTTACAAAGTATAATTATACATAGTAATTGGCAACAAAATTACACAACAACATAATGCAAAAAAATACAACATAAAAAAGAACAACAAAATGAACGAGACTACATCACCAGTGAGCCAACACGGGTAAGCCACAACTAAGATGGCGCAAATTAAAAACTGATCAGCAAGTTCGCGAGACATTTCTTTGACCAAGTTGTGAATCTTCTCACGGATCTGCTAATCAGAGAGTTGCGTCATCTTAGGTGTACGTTTAGTATGTACAGCTACGATCGACACAGTCTGACCCGTGTTGGCTGACTGGGTGATGTCGTCCGCGAAGACCTCAGAAATCTCGCGAGTCTCATCAGCAGAGACTCGCTTCCGACTGCTGGTGCTGGTGCGCAACAAGGTTGTGGGGGTCATGGCGTCGTGGTCGGACTCGAACTTCATCCACCGTGCCTTCTTCCTGAAGACAAAACTGACTGACTGTTCAGAGTCCGAGGCCTCCTGCGCCTGACGCAAGTAATATGCAACGTCATCTAGTTGGCCCTGTAGAAAATATACATAATACGTGTAAATATGTATTCTCGTATATTTTAAGAAAGCTGAAAATCGAATACTGTGAAACAATTATTAATCGTAAGGCATAAATTTTTGTGTATTCCGTCTGTCGACAGATTGACGAATTCAAGATCCCAACAAACAATTATGTCCCATATTTGAACAAATTATAAAGACTGAATTACCAAAGGCATGAAGCCCTAAATCCAACGTAATCCACGCATACATACTCCGTCTGTTTCGTAATCAAGATCAATCCAGTTTTGACATAAAAAAGGGTGTAGATTACACAGTGTACTTAACTGACATGTGACATTGCTCTTAAACGCAAGTGCAGTACAACTGTATCGACTGCGATAAACGAAATTGAAAGATGATGATGTGTGATCAACACCTGACTTATATACATAATCCGCATTGATTACAAATTTATGCAGAACATATTGATTTGTGTTTGGTTGTTTGTGTTTAACTACAATACAGATGTAAAAATAGCTTGTGCTTCGTTTGTGGGCTATTAATATTTTAATTATTGACAGCTTTGACAAGTTTTACGATACATGTTTCAAATCAGTGTTACTTGTAGCAATTAAAAACATAACGGGTAAAGAGAAATAAGCAATCATGACGATTAGTTCCATCCAAACGTAGGGTATTTGTTTACAAAAATTCACTTATGTTTTTGCGCGATTTTCAGGAAATCCCCGGTAAGCACTATGCCCTATGAACTGCTGTCCCATAATGCACTGCTAAATTTACTCTTCAGAAAGTTATTGTACTTGAAGTGATCAAATATTTACGATGCAAAACTCTTTAAACTTTATTGAAAATTGACCAATATAGTTTGCTAACACTAATTTTAACCAATAAACTTCGCATCTTCTCTAATTTGCGCCGATAAAGGTAAGATTGTTATTAGTTTGGCGATGACAATAAATGAATAAGACCAAGTGGCAATTGGCTTCACTGTTTCAAACATTCGTTATTGGTTATTCGGTTCCACTAATCCGCTAATCTTAATAATGATACACTAATGGGGGCCAATTACTGATCACCTGATGACAAAAGACTAGTACATCGACAAGTGACAAACAGGCCCCACATCCTGCAAGTGACTCTCAAGTGTCCTCCCTCTTTCCCTATTACGATTTATAGCAACCGCGATATATTTTGGACAAACAAATCGGATTTTTTTTTCAAAGTCAGGAATTGGCGAATTTAAGTGCTGATAAAAAGGTCATTTTTATAAAAATGACGAAATTTCGTACTGGCAAAAAAATGGTTTCACAGTAGATTATATAAGTAAATAAATAATTGGCTTATGGTACATTTATGTATCTTACTCATCTTCGTAAATCGTATTAAAGCATTGTTAAGCTTACCAGGTAATCGCGCAGACTGGTCTCCATGGCTGTCCATGCTTGTAGGTAAGGGTTGGCATGTGAGGGCCCAGGGAGGGCCACGGGTAGCTCCTTGACGGTGGGTAACTCCGGGGTGGAGGCAGGTGGGGCATGACGGCCCAGGGAGGACCACAGGTAGCTCCTTGATGGCACAACGGGTAGCTCCTTGACAGTGGTGGTGGGTAGCACCGGGGCAGGTGCGGCGTCAGACGGAAGAACGGGTATCTCCTTGACATTGGTGACGCAGCGGTTCGGCCCTGGTTCGGCGCCGTGGCCGACCGGGTTGAAGACGCTTTCTTCATCTGCACTTTTTCGAGCCACTGGTACATGGGCTGGGAGTGTCCACTGAAAAAGAACAAATGTAAAATGCCATTTTATAAGTGTACACTTTTCCACTTATAAATATTACTAGCTAAACATTGGCGAACCTGAAGTCATTTGTAACACAAATGTCAGCTAATATTACAGCAACTTACAGCTGGTGATGCACCGGGTAGTGTTTGTCCGCCGTTGCCTTGTTATGCTTCATATATTGTGCCATGGCATTGGCCTTGGTCGTGTCTGCCCCCCTTGCCAACCCTGGCATCCGCTTTCGGTTGTTCGTCAGTGTCATCTTGAAATCTGGGTACTTGTATTCCATGCCGGAACTGAAGAATAATTGCATTCATTAAAGCAAACATAAATCATTTAAACACCCTAATTTACATATGTATGCGCATGAGAACAAAACAGGCAGGCAAATGATGCACACAAGTCAGAAACTTACTTCTTCCAAGCCCCCTTCAGCCACTTGTTAATGGCGCTGTGGCATGCATCTTCGTACCCCGTGCCGAATACTGGCTGGTCCCCAGCGGAGTCCTCGTCTTCCTTGCCCTGTCGGACGAGTTTGCAATAGCCCAGCAGCATGTTGTACACGTCTCTGGGCATGTGGAAGTATGCATACTTTCCCGACGGCGCCGTCTTGTGGTCCTCCAACTTGATGGACATCTGGTTGTTGTCAAACTCGACGGATCGGTGCACATGCTTCATCTGCAATGCAAAATGCAAATGTGTCGATACCTTTGTCAAGAAATAAAATAGACTACGATAGCCTGTACATAATTGAGTATTTTTTCGAATCAATACACGGCTTAGTTATGTTATGTACCCTTAGGTTGACAAACTCCCCTTTTCGTGAAGCGTTCTTGAACGCGATGAGGGCCACAAGGATGCCACGGATGTCTTTGATGCTCCCTGCTAGGAATGCCATGAAGTCAGCTCGCTCTCCCTGAAGTTAGTGGCAAGCGCGGGGGCCAGCGGGATTGTCGTGTTTTCGAACACGCGCATCTTCACTTCCCGCTGCGGCACTTCTTGGCGGGTGGCTAGGAGGCACTTCTTGACGGGTGGCTGTGAGGCACTTCTTGGTGGGTGGCTGTGAGGCACTTCTTGGCGGGTGGCTGTGAGGCACTTCTTTGCGGGTGGCTGTGAGGCACTTCTTGGCGTGTGGCTGTGAGGCAGCCAGTCAGCATGCGATCGGCCTAAAAAACCATGAATAAAAAAACTATAAACTGTTTATGTGTCGAAATAAAACAATAAGATAGTCCAAGGTATGTGATTTTGTGTCCCTGAACCCGAATCCGCTGCTAGTTTTGCGATATCTTGACCCCTTAAATAATTATTGTTTGTAAATGAGAATAATGCATAGTTTATGTAAATACCTAAATACTCATAATCCAATAAAATGCTATGTTTAAGCTTACCTCGTCAAGCGTGTGCTCCGACGCCTGTCTGGTGTCCTTACACCACTTCAGATAGGCTCTGATGGTGAGCAGCATGGATCGCACGGCCCCTGGCTTGTGGTCCTTTATGAGGTAACTGTCGTGCACTTCTATGTGGCCATGCCACACCAGCATGGCCTCAAGCTCCGCCCCCTCCGAGTATCCACTGAGTGCAAGGAAGCAGTTCACCTTTATCAGGCTCTCCTGCTGCTTTGCTAGGTTGGCGTTGCCCCCTTGGCGTGTCGCCAGGTGCCTCACAAAGCAGTCCGCGATTGCAACTGAAACAGATGTTATTGAATGATATTCTATGCTACAGCTTGAAATTGCTTAAAATTTTACCTGCAACTGATAAATATAATTCCTAAGTATTAAAAATAAATAGCAAATTTATATTTTTATGATATCTTTTAAGTTCATTACTTAAAGCTTTTACGGCCCTTCATGACACTGGCATGAGGCCCCAGGGTCAGGCAGTATTCCCTGGTGAGTGGCAGCTCCTGTGGGCTTTGTTGCTCGTCCCAGCTCTCCTAGTCCGAACTGGGTGGTGGCAGTGCGGGGGGCCGAACTTGTAGCGGATGCGGATGCTATACCGCCGGCAGAAGTGGAGGCTGATCAGCCGGCGGGAGCAGAACCGCTAACCGTAGTGGAGGGGGAACTGGTGGCCAAGTTGGAGGCATACGTCGTGGCGGGATGCTTCCGCATCTGCATCTGAAAAGTTTATCATGGCGTTTAACTTAAGGTGTTATAAACAATTGCATGAAAGTGTTTCTAATGTTTAAACATATTGATTACAAAATACACATCAACACAATGTAACACTAACCTTTGTAAACTCATGCATATGATGGACACATGCATAGGAGCGCTTGTCCGTGATTCAGTGCTCCTGGCTTAGGTGCTGGGCCCGGTCTACGAAGCAGCACTGGCAGATGCCGCACTGATAGTAGTTTTGCTCCCCAGCTTTATTCTTGCCCGTGGCAGCTCTCTGTTCTGACATGAGCTTCTTAGTGTCCTCTGCTGACAACTTGTGTTGCCGCTTCACATTGTCTCCCGGCCTCTGGAAGATGGTGTTAATCCCATTCAACTGGCATATGGGACAGGGCCTTGGGTGTGTTGGGGCTTTTTCTGAAATAAAATTATGCACCCAATACGCTCATTGTAATGCTGTCACTTAATATTAAAACATAATATAATTATTAAATAAATTAATATGCCGATACTTAATATTAAAAAATAATATTGAAGAATTCCAAAAAATTGGAAAGTGTCGCCCCTGATAAGCCTGTGTGGACTGCATAGGTTAATTCTAGGATGACACTTTACGCACATGAATTGAACACAGTTTTCCCAAAACAGACAGGATTGCTATATATGAAAACAACCAAAATTGGATGGCTATTCTTACATGTAAACACATCATGAAACCGGCAATATTTCTGTCAAGTTAGCTAATATATGTAACATGTATGTCAACAGGTATGTGTTTAATCACTCATAAATATTTTACTGAACTAAACTCACATTTTTACTTAAGAGATCCTCTCATTTTTCCAAATAAACAGCGATCTGTGATGAAAACGCATGAACAATTTTAAGCCAAGTATTGTAATAATTTGCAGTTATTGGCAAATGGCAGTGTAAGCCGGCCCCCAAAACTTACTGCCCACGAGATGGAGTCTGTGAACAGCAGGTGAGCAATGAACTTGGCCACGTTCCTCAGTTTGTTGGTCTCCAGGCGGTGAATGGTCTCGTACTGCTCCTTGAACATCGCCTGGAACGGCTCCACGTACTTGCGGTCCAGCATGCAGAACCTCTGTAACATTCAACCATGTGTCAATAAAAGGCTCCTTATGGGAAAACGTGGCTTAACCTTTTCCCCCCATAAGAAGCAAAGTGAAAATAGCTTTTGCAAACAGCCTAAAACCAGAACAGCGCAAATGACACAAACAACATATATTTTCCATGATTTTGGTAAGCCTTTTAATTTAAGCCATTGAGAACATATTATTCTTATTAAACAAATAAGTTTTTTGGTGAAAAATTACACATTGTATAAAAAAATGACTATATCAATGAAAAAAAGGTAAAAAAAACCCATGTGTTTTTGTCCTTTTAACATGTTTCAATTTGTATCTAAAAAACAGTTTAGATACAATTATTATCCTATGAAATATGAAATTGCAGTACACCTATTACATCAGCATATACAATATAAAACGTCAACAAAAAATGTGGTTTTTGGTCAATCCACTAGATTTGTTTGCATTTTTTTCCCAAAAGACTAGCCTGTGTTATGGATGTGGCGCTTATAACCGGAGGAGGCACACATGTCCAATTTAACTGTGGTACATTTGCATGTTTCAGGTCATCCTTCTTATTCTACTTGTTATGTTTGAGCCGATTTTGGCATACAGGTATTCCGAACAAAGTGTTTTGCCAGCAATGCCTAGAATGATAATACCTTTATTCTTTATAAGAGGTAAGAAAAGACAACATTACACAATGTCTGGGGTCTTCGTTCAATCACATTTATATTCTAATATTCACATGAAATATTATATTTTAATATTCCTTAGTCCCATAGGTGTGTTTAAATGTAGTTAGGATAATAATTGTATCTAAACTTTTTTTAGATACAAATTGAAACATGTTAAAAAGACAAAAACACATGTTTTTACATGTTTTTTACCTTTTTTTCATTGATATAGTCATTTTTTACATACAATGTTTATTTTTTCACAAATTTTTTTTTTAAGAATAATACGTTCTCAATGGCTTAAATTAAAAGGCTTACCAAAATAATGGAAAATATATGTTGTTTGTGTCATTTGTGAAAAAACGGCATTTCCGATGTTTTGGGTCTGCTATCTTGGCGGCCATCTTGGATTTAGACCCCGTGGGCATGAAATTTTTCTTGAGAACAAACATTTTCTTTTACCCAAGACAATGTAGAACATCATCAGCATATTTAAAAAAAAGGTTCCAATCATGCACTGTTGACCTCCGTTCCTACTAGACTACACAGGCCATACTGGAAAAACTAGGCTTAATGCATGTGTGAACAAGAGCTGTGTTTGTGAAACACAATGCCCCTACTGCGCTTTAAAGCAAAATGGCAGGTATTTCAGAAACAAGGTTATATTTTGAATGTAAAGGTCACAGTGACCTTGACCTTTGACCTAGTGACCTCAAACCAAGTTTGATTGTAGATCTCAATGATATGAATGCACATGTGAAGTTTAAAGAAGATAGACCCAAGAGATTTCATTTTATGGGCAAAGTTAAAGTTTTGGGACAGACACACACATGCAATGACAGACAGGCCAAAAATAATATACACCAGATCATTCGATCTGGGGGCATAAAAAGTGTTGTCCCAGATCAGCTCATACAGTCAACACTTTACACACAAGCATTAAGCCCCGTTTTCCAAGAACAAGGCTATGTTATCTCTTGCCCATGTTTGCTCTTCCATGAGCTTGTTGGCACACTCCTCATAGTCCAGACTGGGAAAAATAGGTTTAATGCATGCACGAAAAGTGTGGTCACAGATTAGCCTATGCAGTCGACACAGGCTAGCTAATCAGTGACAACGCTTTTTCCATAAACTGGATTTTCACTAAGAATAGACATGCTTTACAGGAAAAAAATAAGATAAAAGCATAAAATGTTGTCCCTGGCCCGTGCAAACCGCATAGGCTAATCTAGGAGGACACTTAACGCCCTGTTATACCACAGCTAGGCTCATAACTTTTTGAGCATTTATTACTTCAACCGCGGACTGTACGAGACCGATAACCTCTTGTCGCGGTTTAAGCTCCATCTTCATGAGCTTGCAAGCACACACCTTAAAGTCCAGGCTGGGAAAACATGGTTTAATGCATGTGGGAAAAGTGTTGTTCTAAATAAGGGACGACACTTTTCCCCATAACTGGATTCTTGCAAAGAAAAGACTACCTTTAAAGGAAATACCATAGAAGAAATCGCAAGAAATACCATAAGTGCCGAAAAAGTTGTCACTGATTAGCCTGTGCGGACCACACATGTTAAGCACACGCATTAAGCCCGTTTTTTTTTCCCAAAATGGTGATCAGTTACCTCTTGGCCCGGTTTAAGCTTCATCTTCATATGCTTGTGGGCACACTCCGCGAAGTACAGACTGGACTGAATGGTGAGGTAGATAGTCCTCTTCAATGCCACCAGGTTTGTCTCCGTCTGGTAGATGATCGTCTGCTTGGCGGCTTCCTCTTCTGTTGTGAGCGATACAGAAGAATACTAGGCGAGTCTTGCACATACAGAAGTCTAACATACAGAAGTCTATCTTGCAAGACATATTGATCAGTTTATAAAGTTCATGTAGTAAAAATTGAACAAGAAATAAAGAGTTTGGAAGTTGTAATATCCTTTTAAATTCTATGAATATGTTTCGAACTTACTAGTTTATTGAAGTTTTACTACTACTAGAGCAAAACTGCTCCATAATTCAAATAATTTCATGAAATTCCCCAATGTAGAGTAAATTGACAGTCAAATTCATAACTCCCCAGGTACAGGTCATATTTAAAAAAATGATGAGAAAAAGCCCTGCCAGATGTCTAGACATAAAATTATACTTCACTAATTTTTGCTTCGACATTTATATCATAATGAGATTTAAAACACTCTTAAAACAATTTATAGTGTACCTTTCTTCAGGATGGCATATTTTTCTTCGTTCTCTTAGAACTGTGGATCTAGCTTGAACACATCTACAGAACAAAAATACATAACAGTGTGGCGGCAAATTTCAATAGGTTTTGAATACATGCAGACAACTAAGATGAATACATTTTTGAGGATTTTTGGTTAATGAATAAGGACTTAAATTAAGGTACACAAATATGCTTTAATCATTTTGTTTTGACAATTACAAACATTCAATATGGTCAACATTTTATTATCATAAATGTGTGATAAAAGATAAATTATTGAATTAGACACCAAAACAAATGTTTTTGACTACACCCAACCCCCAGGCTGTTGCAATCCACAAACACATACAGTTATGTCAAAGGTACTACATGTAATTTATTCTACAACCTGCAAAATGTCATTTTATGAATTGAATATTTGAATAAAACTAAAACCATTCACACTTTTTCAGGAACATTAGAATACAAACATTGCAACATGCATTTAGAAACAAGGCAAACATAAGCAAGTGATACATGTACTTTATTACAGATACAGTTCTTTGGTATTAGAAAGAAATGTAGGCTTAAACTAGTTAATGAGTTACAAAAAGTAATGACAGAACCATACATTGATTTTTAAATTACTATTTTGTATCACCATATATTGTGCAATATTAATAACGGAACGAATCCATCAAATTCTGAAACCCCCAGAGAATTCACTCATTTTTGACATTGTATTAAAAGACTTTTGTGTTGTGCGACCAGCATCTGCTGATTTTGGAGGATTTTGATGTCCGAATATATGATTTTAGCAACAACGTGGAATAATGGAATAAAATCTGAAAATCTGTTGTCAGGGACAAACTTAATTGCCGATTTATCGTCAGATTGACATAATCAAAGGAAAGCCACTTCTTGTCAAAAAGCCATAAAACCCTTTCTCGTCAATAAACTGGGCTTCCTTTGTCTTACTCAACATGCTAAACCAAGCGTGTAATAGCATGTGACTAGCTCCGCCTTTTGATTCTTTTACTGAGAACGAAGGTGGAGTAAACAGTTAAGAGCTCTAACCGATTGCGTTGATATTAAACAAGTTATTCACGCATGTTCAGTCCCAATTATTAGCAATCGTAATTAATCGGCATTAGCTTTGAAACAATGAAAGCATTTGTCATGGCTTTCCCCGAAAGGCCGAGTATTTCTGATATACCAACATCCCGTACATTTTCAAAAATATGGCGACCGTTTGGGTTTACAAACTTCTTCAAACACATTTATCGTCAAACACGGCAACAGTATTTAGTTAGATGATAAATATTTTTAAAAGTGCGAGTGATATAAGCCTGTGAGTTATCGTCCTTGACTTGTCAGTGACATTAACCTAGGAGTTACCTACCTTGACTTGTCATTGATATTAGCCTGAGAGTTACCTACCTTGATTTGTCAGTGATATTAGCCTGGGAGTTACCTACTTGACTTGTCAGTGATATTAGCCTAGGAGTTGCCTACCTTGAGTTGTCAGTGACATTAGCCTGGGAGTTACCTACCTTGACTTGTCAGTGATCTGAGCCTGAGAGTTACCTACCTTGACTTGTCAGTGACATTAGCCTGTGAGTTACTTACCTTGACTTGTCAGTGATATTTGCCTGGGAGTTACCTACCTTGACTTGTCAGTGATATTAGCCTGGGAGTTACTTACCTTGCCTTGTCTGTGATATTAGCCTGAGAGTTACCTACATTGACTTGTCGGTGATGTTAGCCTGAGAGTTACCTGCCTTGACTTGTCAGAGATATAAGCCTGGGAGATACCTACCTTGACTTGTCAGTGATATTAGCCTGAGAGTTACCTACCTTGACTTGTCTGTGATCTGAGCCTGGGAGTTACCTACCTTGACTTGTCTTTGATCTGAGCCTGAGAGTTACCTACCTTGACTTTTCAGTGATATTAGCCTTGGAGTTACCTATCTTGACTTGTCAGTGATATTAGCCTGCATGGCTCTCAGCCTGGAAAGTGGGATGTAGGCTCCGCCTGTACGCCTAGTCACAGCTTCAATGCCCCATCAGCAGGCTTGGGCTTCTTGGGTACTGGAGACCTCGAGACTTCAGGCTCTGGGTCAGCTTTCCTAATAAACAAGTGTTTACTTTATTTTGAGAATCAGTGTCTAGTCTAGGACAAGGGATGGCAGTGGATTCATGCACTTTTATTGAAGATCACCCCCATATTTTTCATGGGAGTGGGATGTTTTACATAGTCAAAGAAAACAAAAGCTGTCTCCATCGGAAGACTTATGCCCCCGAAAAACACTTTTTCGAAACCTAAACGCAGATTTCGAAACCTAAACACGGACACTTAGTTCAAGGTCAAGGGGGTCAAAATTTGTGTGCGTATGGAAAGGCCTTGCAGTCTTCGAAATAAGCCTATAAGCCCGAGTCGATTCTTGGGCCGGTCGGTCGATCCTAAAAGCTTATAAAATAGCCCGACCGGTCGATTAAATATTTGATCATCATATCAATAACCTGATTTATACGCGTTTTTAAGAGGCACGATTAAAGTGGCTATTTAAATACCTAAAATGACGTTATAGAATTGCATGAACACATGTGGCGGTTATTTTTCTTAACTGTCGTGTAAACATCCGGGTATGTTGCTATTTAAAGTAATGATGCAATTGACGCCCAATCTAGATGAGGTTATTTAAGCTGAACATGTGTAGATCACGTTCCGGGATGTTCGCGCATAGGGCAATTCGTAATTTTTTAAATAATGACCAATCTAGAAGCGAATTTAATTTTAGAAGTGTTTTTCCGGAAATGTAGTTATAATTCATGAAAAATGGACGAAGTAATTTTTCAATAAAAATAAAAGAGTCTGTAAGGGATATTGTACGAATTGGGTTAAAAACAAATTGATCCTTATTACAGTTAGATTTCCATGTGTTTTAATCAAATATTCTTGCGTATTAGAAGACGTTTTTTAAACTAATTTTTAATAATTGTAGTACTTTCGTTTGTTCTGTTATATTGTTCTGCTACGTGGCCTACTTTGCTACTTATAATCCGTTTACGAATATAAAATACTTTTCACGGTTGACACATGCTTATCGAAACATCGGGAGTAAATTAAAGAAGCAGACATTGTCACTTGGTAGTTTGGGCAATTAACACACCCAGTGGCCTTTTGTTCTGAAGCCACATGCCGACAATTCAGAAATTCATCGGAGATTGTCCTAGTAATAATAGGATAATAATCACTTTGCTTTAAAATAAAACCAAACACCGGTCAAACTGATTAATGGAATCATTGTATGAGAACATGTGTAATAATAAAGTTACAATAAACAGCATAATTATCTAGTGCATTGTGTATAAAATGCATTTCAAAATGAAACAGAATACCCTTACTGTATTACTTATTACTGTAATCACATGCATCTGTTTTTACTAATGGAAGTAGATTTTCTGATTGTTAATAACTATTTTGGTGTTCCTGGCCAAAAAAGTCATAAAATTTATATTGACCTCTTCGGGCTATTGAACATGTTTTCGGGCTATTTAAAATTCCATCTGATAAGCCCGAAGGGCTATTTGGCTAAAATATTTAGCGTGAAGACTGGCCTTGTCCATATACACATGCATACAGTTACCAAATATGAAGGTTACATTTGAAGCAACATAGAAGTTATGAGCATTTTTCTAGCGAAAACGCATTTTTTGTTATGATTCCAGGGCCGTAACTCAGAAGTGCCTAGGTAAATTTGGCTGATTATTGAACTTAACCTAGATTTTATTGCCTTGCACATGTTTATGAAGATTGGTGAAGATCCGATGAAAATAGCTGAAGTTATTGAGTGGAAACGAGAAAAAACTCAATTTTTTGATGATTCAAGGGCCATTTCTCAGGAGTGTCTCGGTCAATTTGGCCGATTATCGAATTTGACCTAGATGTTATTGCTTTACACATTTTCAAGAAGTTTGGTGAAGATCTGATGACAATTGCTTGGCTTATTGAGCGAAAACTAATCCGGACGGACTAACTAACTAACTAACTAACGGACAGACGATGCGATTTTAATATGCCCTCAGAACTGCTGGTTCGGGGGCATACAAAGCTGACACATTTTTTAAATCACACAATGACCAACAATTTCAACAAGCAGATCTCGGAACTCACTACAAGAGAAACAGAGTAGGGGATTGCTAGTTAAGGCCTTTTCCTTCCCATTTTTCACGCAAAAGTCCACAATTTGGCAAAAACTTATTTGACATAACTTTTGACAATAAAATTTATTATAAGAACAAAATCATATGAAGTATAGTTATTTACTTTAAGTATAATGAAATCAAAATAAAATTCTTTTTTGTTGTTTTTTGGGGAAAATATTCGCAAGGAAAAGGCCTGGGTCATAACAATAAGGTGAGTTATAAACTGCAATCAAACTGGAATGTATTGTTTTTTCTCATCCTTAAACTACCAGTATTTAAGAGCAAGATGGTTACACATCTTTTTCACTTTAAAAATGGCACATTTTCGTTAAATTAACACACATCATGCATATTAGATCATCAACATTTTAGTATAATATTGCCACATGCCACTGTTGCTCTGGCTTTATTCATTTGGTATTTTTTCAGGGTTAGCGCGAACGCAGACCCCACACAAATAAATTGCGTACCCGAGTAACCCACATTTGGGGCTATCGCAGGCGTCAGCCCAACCGAAGTGCAATGGAAGGGCCTCTTCCTGGGGAAACCTCCTTTTTGATCAAGGTGTTCCCTGTACCAGGTAAGTATGCTTCAAAAAGGTTGACATTACATCTTATACTTTGTCACTATATTCACAATCAGGTTAAACTGACAAGCTAACTCAAGTAATTAACATTTTTTGACATTTATTTGCTAAATTAATTGTTCCATTTAATTAATTCTCATAATAGGTTTAGAATTTGACTTGCTTTGTAAATTTGTGTTTTTATATTACTTTCTGTTTTGCTTTAGAGTGTTTCATTCCAGAACATTACATTCTTTTATTAATAAAGTCTACATAATTCTATAAATATCCTACACTAGCCTAGCCTAAAGAAATCTACAAATAGCTTAAATATTCAGTCAACCATGTTGATCTATTTATAGAAGAGCACTTAAGTCATCTGTGCGCTTTCTCTCCCCTGAATAGCATCAGTGCATCACTCATTAATTTAACCATACTATTTAAACATTAAATCTAGCCAGAATTGAATATTATGAAGAAAGCAAAACAGTATACACACACTGTGACACCTGTAAAGTTTCATTTATTTCCTTTACTTTAATATTAGGCATTTCAAAAAATGCATCATTCATTCACTTAAATTTAATTCTAAGAGATTAAATTCAAGTACAGCTTTGGCTTACCCAAAGCTTGTTGTATGATCTCTAACACATTAGTTTGTTGCGTCACTTGTTATTGTTATCATTCAACCTTATATAAGAAACTGAAAACATGTATTTCAGTACACAAATATTCTACTTCTGATAATAAATTATGGTGGACGAACCAGTTATCGAACACCTAAGAAATTACGTTAAATTTCCTTAAAATAAAAACACTTAAAATGACAAAAACATTTTGTTTTAACAAATGACTAACAGTTCAATCATTAAATGATTTATCTGTAAAGTTTTCCAGCAAACTTCCTTCAAGAATTTATAACAATGATTCCCTGTTTATTGTAACCTCTAGCAGACAAAACAAAATGGCGGCCGATGTAAACATGACCTATTACCCGACACTTCATAAATACTACTCCAGTATATACAAAGTCACATGACTATCATGTGACCCGGACTCGGCGAAAAAATCTGCGTCTGCTGCAATCAAAATTGCAAAAGGAAATATGCTTTTTGGTGTGTAAATGCACGTTTTGATAAATGCATTCAAAAAGTAATAGCAAAAAACACATAAAACGGTGTAAATAACAATAAATGCATCCCTTTAACCTTTTTTTGGCGCATTTGTTTCAAGCTATATAGGCAAGTAGCTCATGGACTTCATGTGCGACCATTTGTTTATCAATGTGACGTCATGCGCACTTTTGCGCATGTGCATACAGAACCAAAGAAAACGTCCGATAATAGGTGCTGTTCGATAACAGGTACTTACACGATACATTTTATCTGATCAAGTTTCTTTTTTTTGTTATTGTGATAAATGTGATAATTAAAATATACTCCACCAATATCAGTGGTATGAAAAAATAACAAAATTGAAGTGTACGGTCATTGTTATTTTTTTTTATTTAACTTGAGCTTTTACAAATTTTATTTACACCCTAGTTGCAACTGATGACCCCAGGCGCCACTTTAATCGTTAATATCATCAACATAAACTTTTTTTTGCATTAATAAACACAAACAAATCATTAATATTCAACTAATGGACAAATTAAAACAACTTGCATGATATGGTGACAGGTGTGATCCCGTAATATTGATATTAATCAAAAGTTTCAAACACGTCAATGGTTCATTAAAAACAAAGTTTTTTTACCATGGACATAGCCGAGCATTCAGAATTCGAAAAATATCCTATTGACTATCTTGGGAATCCTCCGCGAGATGATCTCATGTCTTATCAACCAATTGTAATACGCCCACTATCCCCAGAACCTGCGCAAGATAGATTGAATTGTCAGTTTAAACTTTTCTATTTGATATTGTTTTTTTAAATTAAGTTTTTGTTTTTGATTTTTCTCCACCATTGACACATTAATTGATGTTGATGGTAACAGGTATTGTGTGTTTTATTAGGTTGCTTGAACTAAAATATATATCAGATGTAAGAATTGGTTTGACACAATGAGAGCTGTTTATTTATGTAAACGTGTTAAGAAAGATAAGGTCATACAAGTATGACAGAACACGATTTACATAAAATCACTGCGTTCAAAATTAAAATATTTACTTTACAAATTACGCACGGTTTCTTCGCGGCATTTTGTTGTTGTTGTTGTCGTCGTTCAGCATGAATGTGAGGCTAGACACCACTACAACAAAGTAGTGCTGCTATTGTGTTCTTTTTGCTCAGATATAAACCTCTTATTTGAAACCAAGACTATCATGTTAACTTAAGTCAATTTACTTCATTCATCATGCACACAACCATTATGATAATTATCAAACGGACAGATGTGCCCATGCGGTATCTGGTTATTCGACCAACTTAGTGACGGGATTTAGCAATGAAATAATCGGTTAGGACAAACATCGTTGTCTGAGTTAATCAAGGAAACCATTACGCGACTGTTGACACGACGATATTAATCATAGAGCGAGAGAAAATAACTTTAATTTTCATGTTGTCAGTACAGAGCGTGGGGGAAATAAGGGTCGCAGACGACGCCGATTTTCGTCGTTTAAAAAGTCTGAGCGATGATAACAATGACTGGAAACAGGAATACCAAAAGGGGACAACAACTGTGTGGACTAAAACCAACGATGTCTCAAACTTTAAAATTATCAAGGTAACTAAATATGTTGTTCTTCTTCAGTGCTTTGAGCTTGAATGAGTACACACGTACAGTTCAAAGTTCTTCTTGATAAAACTAATGTCAATTTGAAAAAACAAGTCCCAAGTTTTGTTTATAAAATCAATCCAATCAACCTAACATTTGTAGTTCTTCTTAGATGCTTTAAGCTTTTATGAGTATCCTCTATTCCTATAACTTTGTGCAGCGTTATATGATCGTGTACTTTTTGATGACGTAATAGTGCCCGAAAACTGTTCACTTTTGTAACAAGAGAATTTCCACAGCTGATAAGACAACAATCATGAGGATAAAAACAATAAATATGATATAAATTGTCCTTTTTTCTGACCTCATGCCCACAGAAATAGCCTGAACAATATTTAAAATCTGCACATTTCCTTCACCAGACGGACGCAGCTATGTATGTCAATGTTGTGGTTGTAAAATGTTGTAAGAGTAGTTTCCCTTGTAGGCCCGTCTCGAATTTGTATTGTGCTCTCTGTGTGCTTTGCATTACAATACGATTAAAATAGGCTCTATGCTGTGTATGCGGAAAATTGTACCTCCAAATGATGACACAAAACCATACGTTAAGATTGTGACCTGGGCCTTTTGCCATAAATGTTCTCACTGCGTCCATTTGTAATTTTGTCACAAAACAACTGCCATTAATTGGTGACAGCGAGGGTGACAGCTTTTTATGCCCACATTGTGAATAGTATTTTATTTAGCTATTTTCCATTAGTAACTACACTTTATATAGACCTCTGAATACTGCAGTTATCACAGTTCATATTTCGTTTTTATGAAGACCAGTTTTGTTTAAACCATACTGTTCAATACAGTTTATTCAAGAAATTCATCGAAAATAACACATATTTAATACAAATAAACAAATATTCACAAAAACATATATAGGTTATTACAAACACATCCCAGGGCCTCGCTATGACGATATCAAAATCGGTGCACAATCTTATAGGGCAATTCTGTGTGACGCAATCTAAGATGAATGTTTAAAGGTACTTAACTCCATTATTATTATGACAACCAACATATTTCACTTGTTATTTGTTCAACAAAAGACATATCAAAAAGTATATATTAAGTTTAGTTATTGTCAAATGATTTTTCATGAAAGATATGCCTTTGAAGTTTAAGGTGCACAAACTTATAGGTTTAGAGGCTACATATCGTACCATTCCCTTATTTCACACATAACCTTATTTTGATCAGTTTGTTTTCATCAAGAATGCGGCTCTCGTGATGGCGTCACATGCTCGTGTATTTTGTTTTACTAACATTACTACGCCAGGGCTTAACACTTACTTTTTTTTCAACTAGCCCATTCGGGCTAGTAAATGCAGAACCTACTAGCCCTGACCAATCTTTCATGTGCCCTGACCCAAGTATTATCAAAACCTTTATATTTATCATTCAACTTGTATTTTCTTGTGCGTGGAGATGCGCAATTATGATTCAATCATTCTTATTAGCTTGCCTTACTAATGCTAATGAATTCAATATTCATCTACTTAAGACATCTATTTGTAATCTTCATGCCATTTCGGTAGAAATGTCCTTGTTGTTTTTTTTCCCTAATTCTTTCTCTTACTTTCCTCCTACCCTTTTCTTTTCTTATCCAATGAACCCCCATCCCCACCCGTAAAGCCAAATCTAAACAACGACATGAAAGGTTAAAACTTTTTTACATAGATTGCCGCGGTTGCCGTCTGACAAACAATAAGTGAATCTTAGGTGTCGCAAAATAACGTGTTACGGTAGTCATAACAATTGTACAGGGTTAACTCTCTACTAAAAGCCGGGATCGACCATTAATATTAGTTTTGCTAATTGAATTGCGTAAAAAAGATTTCAAAACACTTCTAATCAATCAAACAAATTAAAATGATTTAAAATTGATCAATAACTAATAATTCTACAGTAACTTTGTGTTAATGTCGAGTTTTATACATTCATCAATCCCAGACGATCAGGGCAATCCCGGCTTTTAGATTAAAACATACTTTTATCGAGAAAAGACGTCACTTCGAGGAAACCAATCAAAAACCGTATCTAGCGGAATTCCATTTAAAAATAGGTACTGACATGTTTTACCAGGAAAACCGCCGGGGATTTTCTGAATTGTCGGCCTCTTTTTGAATGCAATCAGGGGGTTCCAAATCTATTATGAGTTACGATCCGTTTGTTGTCTCCGACTTCACTCTGGGGTTTTAATTGTCATCTGATCATACTGTATTAAGATTTTTGCATCTTTGAAAAGCTTATTTAAAAGTTTATTGATATAGAACACATAATCCCGCCCAAAATACACACGACCAGCCGGGCATGTTCCTGGGACATTTGCTAGCCCGGACCTAGGTACAGGCAGTGAATGTCGTTCGGACGTGCCTTAGTGTTAAGCCCTGTACGCTTGAAAATAATTATCCTCCAATTACCTTGAGTTGAGCAGTTAAGGAAACAAGTAAAAGAATTTCTGAATTAATTCAAACAATCCCTCAATAAACTATGTACCTTTAAAGGTTTATTTAATTCCCATTAAATTCATGTCAAAATTGTTTATTTACAGAGTGGTTAACCATGCAAAGCCGATAGTTCCATACACACCTGCAAATTACTTAAACTACACGCGTTGTTTACCTTGAGTCGAGACGTCACATCCGAAATCGAGAGTACTCGATTGCAATATGAATGAGGAAAACAGAACTTCAAAAATTCTATTCACTAAACAAATTTATAAAAACTGAAAGCTTTATTTCACTTGTTTATAACTTTTATTTACCATTCAGGAAGTTTCTGTTTTATCGGTCGATCTTTTTTTTTAGCAACATTGACACGAAAAAGAACTCATAAATTGCAAAAAAGCCCCATATGTATTGCCCATGCCGGTCAAACCTTTATTTATGCAGAGGTTAACTCTTCTTATTTTCTCATTCTTGAGTTTTATTTTAATGGGCTGTTAAGTGTTTAACTTTGAAGAAGCATAGTTAAAAAGCAGAATGCAATTGATCAAGGCTTCATCTATGAACAATTTCAAGAAGTCTAATGGCTTTTGACTGTCAATTTCAATGTTCAACTTTGCATGACCCTTGAATGAGGTAACAAATGGCAGAAGCTACTACATTGTATATTTACCAGTAATGTATCGTTTTAGAATTAATATAAAATCTAACAGATGAAATCAATTGGATGAATTTGTATCAAACTGTTTTGGCGATGTTCTCTATATTTCATCAACTGATATATTTCTTTATTAAATTGTATAATTTCTAATTAAGTGTAAATTCAAGATTAGACTTTAAAACAGGAAACAATTTATTGATTTGGCCTTCACTTATTACTGATAAATAATACTAGCAAGACAATAAACAGTTTGAATACACATCTGCAATAGAGGAGCAAACACATTCTCCTCAAGGGAGACCATGTCCCCATTGTGGATTAAGAGCGTTTACTGGTACATGTATTTTCAAAATTCTTACCAGGTAGTAAAATTATTATTTTTTTATTGCAGTTAGCTTGAGTATGATTGTTAAATATAATAGAGTTGTTTGCTGTTTCTTGTTTGTTTTATGCACAAAAGCGTAATATTTTTTTAGTTGAATAGCATAAATTTTAAGTTCATTAGTTTATGTCTCAAAAGTTTTCTTGAGCTGTGAGACATTTTTAGCAAGGCTGTTTTCGGAGAAAACCTGAGGTATTATCATAGCCTGCTCGTCGTCAGCTGTCCGCCGGCGTCGTGCTAAAATCTTTACATTGGCTCTAAAATCAAAGTGCTTCCACCTACAACTTCATATGTAGATGCACCTTGATGAGTTCTACATGCCTCTCCCATTTTGGGTCACTAGGTCAAAGGTCAAGGTTACTGTGACCTCTAAAAAAAAAAATTCTGACAAGCTTTTTCAGCCAAGCGTGGCACCCTTTATGCGGTGCTCTTGTTCAACTTTTTTGTTGCCCTTGCAGAGCACTGATTATGGTCAAAAACAAAATGCAATAAAGAAAACATTACATATCAGCCATTTAGTTTTATCCTTTTAAGTCTTGGATGAGTTCAAAAATGGTTCCATTCTGTTGAAAAACATGGCCACCAAGGGGCTGGGCATTTTTTCCTTATATCAGATATGGCTATTGTAAAACCTTGTTAGCACTCTTGTTTTCAACCAAGTTGCTCCCTTGAGAGACCACAGTTATAAGGTACCTTTCAATATACATGTTCTCTGTGCTGTCTTTCAGGTGAGGACTCTATTTGATGATATTGGGGGAGATGTATTGTATGATGTTCTACACGACCCAGAGTACAGGAAAACTTGGGACCACTCTATGGTAGAGGGATATGAGATATGTGCAATTAACCCCAACAATGATATCGGCTATTATGCATGTAGGTATTGTGGGAAAAATTATTGGTGTAGCTATTGGCTTCATATAGGATCTGGCACGAGTTGTCATATCATACCATATTTTATTAAACGAGTTCAGGAATTTTGTTAATAAGCGAGCGTTTGGCGAGGTTACTAACGAATTTCCTGGACCAGTTTAATAAAATATGGTATGATATGACAACGAGTGTCAGATCTTTTTTATCACATGCTTTTAAATGAGCAAATTTAATAAATATTTACGCATACATAATGATAAATCCCGAATGTTGTTTCTATTTTGTGACATCATTTGATGTTGCAACATCATTTCAGCAAAATAACAAAATATGATTGGTCAATAAACGAAAACTTAGCCAATGAAAATGCTCAAAAATGTTGTATAACACATGTGTAATATAAACAAATATGTTATGGTTGTATTACATGGGAAACAGGATATAGCATGTGATAAATTGCATTATGATACATTATGTTTTGTTATTTAACTCTAAATATGATATGATAAGTTTAAATCTTGATAATGATACACTTTAAAGATTGGAGGTGATTTATCAACAATTTAATTGTCTCACAGGAAGGTACATACACTGAATGTCCTCAAAATACTGAGCTTTATGAAGGCAAATAATATTGGTATTTTTCCATGTAGCTGGATACTTTAACTTTTTATCAAGAGAATATGATACTGTTATTGTTAAAATGTTAAATTATGTTCCCAGTACGAAGCCCACCACCTTTAAAGAACAGAGACTTCGTTACACAAAGATCTTGGCTTGATACCGGGGCAGAGAAATGGATTATCAACCATTCTGTGAACCATGAAGTAGGTTTCAACATTTAGTTTTCAGCTATTCAATGCATTTCTCTGCACTCACTAATAAATATGAGCGAGGTTGCAGTAAAAAAAGTATTGTGTTTTATTTAATATGGTTTTTGATGTACCTATCATATCAAACTTATTGATATAGAAAAGACATATTGTAAACAATAAACATGTATTCTGACCAAGTATGAAAAATAACGCTAATAGAAATGTAATGAATTGCAAACCTTGACTTTGGAACCATCTACATGTATATTTAAATGTACCCTTATGTCACCTTTGTTTTGTCCTTTTTACATGGCAGACCTTCAAAACCATCATTCTGTGTTTTGACAGGTTTGACATGTGTAAGCATTCAACTTCTCTACTACATTGTCTCCATACGTATTTTTAAGGCGTGCCCACCAAAGAAAGGCTTCATTCGAGGTATTTCCTACCTCACTGGGTACCTGATACGCCAGATCGGGGACAAAGTGCAGTTCACATATGTATCACAGTCTGACCCTAGAGGTATGTATATTGGATGTTAAAATTCCTTGTGTTTGTAGCTTGTAGCATTTTGTTCCATCTTCCTGGGCTCATCCTGGTTTTATAAGCTCACTTTCCCTTAACCCTTTGCATGCTGGGAAAATTGTCGTATGCTGAATTTCTATAATTAGCATTTTCTTAGATTTTTTTCAAAGAATACTATCAGAATAGCAAACAGTTTGGATCCTGATGAGACGCCACGTTTGTCATCTGGATCCAAACTGTTTGCAAAGGCCATCAAAATTCGGTTCCAGCACTGAAAGAGTTAAACACTGGAGAAGCAGTATAAAAGGGCCCCAAACTCACAAAATGTCTACTTTTCAGTTGTACACTGGTGTGTTAACAGCAGAAAACAAAAATGATTATTTTCATAATATTTATGCCCCCCTTCGAAGAAGAGGGGGTATATTGCTTTGCTCATGTCGGTCTGTCGGTCGGTCTGTCGGTCCGTCCACCAGGTGGTTGTCAGACGATTTCCAAGAACGCTTGGGCCTAGGATCATGAAACTTCATAGGTACATTGATCATGACTCGCAGATGACCCCTATTGATTTTGAGGTCACTAGGTCAAAGGTCACGGTGACCAGAAATAGTAAAATGGTTTTTGAATGATAACTCAAGAACGCATACGCCTAGGATCATGAAACTTCATGGGTAGATTGATCATGACTTGCAGATGACCCCAATTGATTTTGAGGTCACTAGGTCAAAGGTCAAGGTCACGGTGACCCGAAATAGTAAAATGGTTTCCGGATGATAACTCAAGAACGCATTCGCCTAGGATCATGAAACTTCATGGGTAGATTGATCATGACTCGCAGATGACCCCTGTTGATTTTGAGGTCACTAGGTCAAAGGTCAAGGTCACGGTGACCCGAAATAGTAAAATGGTTTTCGGATGATAACTCAAGAACGCATACACCTAAGATCATGAAACTTCATAAGTAGATTGATCATGACTTGCAGATGACCCCTATTGATTTTGAGGTCACAAGGTCAAAGGTCAAGGTCACAGTGACCCGAAATAGTAAAATGATTTTCGGATGATAACTCAAGAACGCTTTTGCCTAGGATCATGACACTTCATAGGTACATTGATCGTGACCCGCAGATGACCCCTATTGATTTTCAGGTCACTAGGTCAAAGGTCAAGGTCACAGTGACAAAAATCGTATTCACACAATGGCTGCCACTACAACGGACAGCCCATATGGGGGGCATGCATGTTTTACAAACAGCCCTTGTTAAGTTTGTATTTAATATATTCAAATGAAATTTGGCATACATATACTTTAGTATACAAACAATATGTATGTGTAATTTGGTGCTTGAAAGTTATATAGTTATTGACTTACAGAAAAAGTTTTTTGTTGTCTGCTTGAAATTCAAATTTCCCTGTAAATGCTAAGCACCGCCCACTTGAAAGGTTATGAACTTCTCTCAGCCAATAGCTAGCGAATGACTCAAATCAAGTTTACATGTAGATACAGATTCAACACTACCAAAAAGCTGTCTGCTCAAACACCTGTTTCTATTTATAAACAATCTAATGTTAGCAACAAATCATTGGCAGATAAACCCAGCCCACTAGTCAATGCAGGTTAACATTTTACCACCGCAAAATCAAGCAATTGAGATCCGGCTTTTAACACAACTTGCTCATAGTGTGCTTTTATGATTTACCTTTGTCCATAGTGCGTTGACCATTATCAACATTTTCCTTGTTAATGCACCAGTGGTCACATTTATTGTCCAGTCTTTATTAAACTTAGTCAGAACAGTTGTTCCCATCATAGTTCAGCATATATGAACATTTTGGGTCATGTGATTACAAACACCAAGTCACTAGGTTAAATCAAAGAAAAACCTGTATGACGTTTATAGTCACATTTTTTGTCCAATCTTTTTGAAACTTGGTCAGACAATTTACTTAAATGGTATCTCAGCTGAATGGAATAATGGTTAAGGTCTGTTGAAAAATGCTGCCGCCAGAGCAGCTGGGTAGTTTTCATTATGTGGCTTTTGTGAAAGTTTGTTAACACTCTAAAAAGTAAAAATTGTGGCCCAGTTTTCATGAAATTGCTCAGAGCATTTGTTTTAAACACTTATAAAACCACCTTTTAAAAATATGTCTTCCCTTTTCTGCACCCTTTTTTCCTTTTTAGCTCATCTATTTTTTGATAAATATGAGCTATTGTCATCACCTCGGCGTCGGCGTGGTTAAGTTTTGTGTTTAGGTCCTCTTTTCTCAGAAAGTATCAATGCTATTGCGTTCAAACTTGGTACACTTACTTACTATTATGAGGGGACTGGGCAGGCAAAGTAAGATAACTCAGGCATGCATTTTGACATAATTATGTGCCCTTTTTATACTTAAAAAATAGAAAATTTTGTTAAGTTTTGTGTTTAGGTCCACTTTATTCCTAAAGTATCAAAGCTATTCCTTTCATACTTGCAACACTTTCTAACTATTATAAGGGGTTTGTGCAGGCAAAGTTATGTAACTCTGACTGGCATTTTGACAGAATTATGTGCCCTTTATATTTAGAAATTGAAAATTTGATTTAAGTTTTGTGTTTTGGTCCACTTTACTCCTAAATTATCATAGGTATTGCTTTCATACTTGGAACACTCGCAAACTATCATAAGGGGACAGTACAGGACAAGTTGCATAACTCTGGTTGTAATTTTGACGCAATTATGGCCCTTTTTTGACTTTGTAACTTTGAATATATGGTTAAATTTTGTGTTTAGATCCACTTTACTTGTATCAAGGCTATTGCTTTCAAACTTCAAATACTTTCATGCTATCATGAGGGTACTGTACCTGGCAAGTTGA